>NW_027115892.1:1745622-1756114 GCF_000696795.3 Halyomorpha halys
TATATATATATCTTCGCTTAAGCCCTGTGACTATTTCAACAATTCATTTTAACTGTAAATACCTCTTAATTTTATAGTTATTTACCGAGTTTTATCTAAATCGCTAGTGCAGTTTTGGAGAAAATCCTAAAAATAGTGTAAAATCGGTTATATAATGTTAAACTTCCAGTAGGTCGCTTTTAACAGAAAAGCTCCTGCAACATAATAGGCATATATCCCCTCTAAATATATAATTTTATTTCAAATGATTTTTTTTTTTTTGGAATACTTTTCTTACACAAAATTACCTTCAGTAAAAATTACCCTCATTTACAATTCCCATTTATAACGATCCTGACCATGATAAAGTTTATGTTGCGACAAATATTGTATGGTTCAGAGGCACAATATTATTCTTCAAATTCACATCACCGTGTCTCTGCGCAGAAAATGACTAACTTTAAATAAACGCTGTTAACTGACCACAAAATGTTGCCAGGTTCAGCGGATGAGTAATAGAATCACGTAAGTGTCACTTGACTCATCACAAAAGATTACATAGGCTTATGTCGGAAATGTTCATATTAGATTTACAATGGATATTAAAAATTCAGTGTTTAAATAACATTCCAATATCTAAATTTTATAAAGCTCCCGTTTAATGTAGTTGTTATATTACATTAAGAGAACAATGAAGATATTAATAGCTGCCATATCAGCGGAACGGCCCCTCCCCGTTCCAATAATACACTAGTGTCAGACAACCAAGTAACAACCTTCAATGGACCCCTCACCTAACCTTATAATGCCAAAAGGCAATCGAAGGTATCATTAACACCCAGATATACATATAGCATACCTCCTATATGTATGTACCAGATATTCAATAACATCATTATAGGAGGGTAAGAAAAAAAAAAATAATAATAGCTGCCATATGCAAGCCTCCAACTAGTATGTTAACAATGTGAAACCGCCTTCAGCGGACCCTGTAACTCAACTTATACTGCCATACGGCAAACAAAGTCAGTATGTAATTTGTATATATATTCTGTATTATCATATATTTGTAATTGTAATTATATATCAATAAAGAGGATTTGAAAATAAAATAAAAAAAATAATAGCTGCCATATATGTCCGTATCTAACTGCATTAAAATATTGCTTACATCTATTTATTTCGTATGTATGTATGTACTCAATTACTTATTTCGTCAGGGAGGTACGAAAAAAAAATAGCTGCCTCCAACATGCCGAAAATGCTTCTGTAACTGAAGAGTGACGGCATCAGGGTAAAGCCTGCGAAGACAGATGCCTTAGGAAGTATCTCGAACACCACCCTATATCTCGGCGTGACACTTGATGGGTAACTTACCTTCACCAGTCACGTCGGGGAGGGACTCAAACTGGCCCGGTTGAACTCCTAGAGGCTCTGCCACCTGCTCCCTTCACAGTAGACCTCACTTCGGCTCAAGTTGAAGATTTATAAAGCAATCATCCGCCCAACTCTGCTCTATGGAGCCCCGCTCCTGCGGCACAAAAAAATAATAGTTGCATATAAAATACTGACAGGTTATTGAAAAGCTCCTACATCGGTTGTGGATCAATCTTTTCAGTAGAAGGTACCTTCCAGAAACATTACGTTAATTCAATCCGAAACCCTTACAGGATGTGGTAGGAGGAAATTTCAGAATTTGATGTGATGTTGTTGTTGTCTGGAGCTTTAGGGCGTAAAACCCTGAGGTCATCAACGCCCATCCTTCATTCTTGTTTTCCTTAAATCTCTATTCAGGTGTTATATGAAGTATGGGTAGTCCTGAAATTTCTGGCTAATTGTCAAATTATTGCAGTACTGACATTTTAGTGACATCTGTTTTGTGATGGGGTATGAATAATTGAGTCTTGGGTGTCCTATTCTAAGTCTAGTCAATATATGTCAATGGGCGTTACCAGGGGGGGGGGTATCTGCCCACTCCTGCCTCCCTGCTACCTAGGAGTAATCAAATTATTAATTTAATAAAGATTATTTTTTTCGAGCAAATACAAATTTTAATAAGTAATAAAGCACTGCGACAATTATATAAAATTTTTATTTCATTCTCCTTTCCCGTGCTGAAATGTCACCTGATTGACAATGGCTTGCTCCCCTTCCTGGGCTACTTTTTATATTTTTTAGTGTATTCACAGGACTTTCATCCCACATAGATTCATCTTTAATTTCATTTTAGAGGGGTTTGCTTATTTCTGATGGAATTAAAATTGCTTTACCTCATCCCGGGAGATCTTTTGCAGTTAGATTGGTCAGTTGATTTTCTGCGATTCTCTTATGGCTTTGAACTCACATAAATGTCAGTAACATGCCCAGATTTTGTAGGGTGGTTAGGTAGGAATGGATGCTTATAAGTTTCGAGTGTTTCGGATACATTCAATACACAGCATTTAACGAACACAGGTAATTAGCGAAACTATTTTAATTTCGTAAAGATAGTTATGTTGGGCGTTCTCAAAACATTAGATACCTACCAAAATATGAGTACCTAGCTATTTTTTTCCCTGGTTTTGATATCTCGTATCTTGGATTTTTTTTTCCTAAAGAGTTCTTATGGAAAGCACAATGATACCCTTTTTTAATGAATTTTGGAAAATTTTAGTTTTATTTCAATTCTACACACCGGTCTGTGAAAAGGCAACTAACAGTAGTGGTAATATGGTAACTTTTTTCTCAAAGCTAAAAAAATCAACCGAGTATTTATAAAAATTGTCAAAGGGCACAACACTCTTCGCCACCTGCATGGATTCACTCATTGGAGGTGACTGAACATTAAAGCTGTCGGGATACACTCAAAAGTTCAGGTTTGGGGTTGATTTAATTTTATTGTATATCGTATATCTGGTGAATGTTGAATTGAAAATAACTATTATCTTATTTGAATAATTTCTAACCACAAATGTCAAATATGTAGAGATTGGAATCCGATTTCTAAAATTTAACTTTAACAATATTTTGGCTGAGAACGATGGATAGACGGAGTGTAATTGTTATGCGATTGAGAGGAAATGATGAACGCATGACTGTGCAACCAGTTAAAGTTGTTTAAGACCGAATGGGGATAGATTCACTCTAGACAAAATTACGTAATGTTTTTTTCAGTTGATAGATTTATTTATTGATAGATATTACAATCTGCCACACATTTGTGGGCAATAGTTAATATTGATGAATGATCTCATACATACTAAAATAAAAAAAAAAATAAACAAAAAATAATTATAATAAAATAAAATATATACAAACAAAACAATAGACAAGATGAACATAATCAAACTATCTGTATGAAAAATAAATAAATAAAATAACATAATGATAAAATAATATATACTTTATTTACTCAATCGACTTGAGGATCCATGAGCCCACTCTATCCCCCACGTGTGAGGGGTAGAGCAGAGCTCAAGAGATCCCAGCGCAACCCTCTCGCCGCATCACTGGTAATGGTTACGTAATTAGTGTTATAGACTTTAATTTTTTATATGAACTAAGAAGAGTAATAAATATGTCTTAGTATATTTATTTACAATACATTATGGCTAAATGGTATTTACAGGTCTCATAACTCACAGAGTTTACTCCGATAGCTCAATCGACTTCTCTCCAGCTCTAGACTTTTTAATGCTTAAATCTAAGAATATGAGGACGATAGGAACTTGCACGAGGGGATTGTGTCTTGGGTTGGAAAAGTCTACGTGGTAAGTTTCCAGAAAATAGGAATAAATTGGTCATAAGTCCATAGCAGGTTCTCAGGCTCTGTATTATGGTACAAAATACTTAAGTGGTTGTAAACCATGTTTGTGTGACTAATGAAAAGTTCTGAAAGGTTTTTTTATAAGTAATAAGACAATTTCCTACAAATTAACATTTCCTAGCTATAAAGTAAAAGGCAGGATGTATCATTTGTAAAAAGGAATGGGAATTCCTTAGTTGTATCAGTCACAAAAAAAAACTATACTAACAATAGATTCGTCCGGTCCGAGCCTAAATACCTACTCTTTGTTAGATGTCTATTTTAACTATTTATTTATAAATTTAATAGCATTTACAATAGGCTACTATACCATAACTACCGAAAAACCGACGAATTCAAGTCAGCGAGGGAACTACATAAACCTTAGAACGCTTTTTTTAGCAAGTTTTTATTGATAAGAATAGTAGTTCAAACACTTCTGATTATAGTTTTAAAAATTATAAAATACGACTAGTTAAAAAGTAATCGGATACTTTCCCAATTAAGATACTAATCGAGAGACAGCCTCTAATACCTGTCAAATCCCTCATGACAGACAATTTCTGGTTTTAATTTTTTTTAATACAAACAAAATTGAAGAAACAGCTTAAAAAATAAATTGAAAGAGACAAGAAAGGTTAAAATACTTATTCTTTTTTTTAGAATTGATATATTAGAGAGAATGCCTTCAAAACCCGATTAGACTTTTTTTGAAACTAACTAAGTAGAGGCTGTCTCAGGACTGGCTGACCATAGAGTATAGTACTAGAGCTGGAGAAAAAAAAGTTATTTATTTCACCCCAATATTTTATTACTTTAATGAAAACTCCGTATAATTACTAGTCAAAATTGATGAGTCTGCCAAGTTAATTAAAATTAATTTTTCATTCAAAGTCCCATATCTTTAAAACTTACTACATTTACTCATTTAAAGTATAGTAAAGTTTCTAAAATAGGAGCCCTGTAGAGCTGTTTACATTCAGTAGTTACCGAGATATACTTTTTTAAAAAGTAGTATTTCAATTTTTATTCCCCCAAACCATACTAAGCAGATTCACCATTTTTGACTCGTTATGATACATAGTTTTAATAAAATCAATAAGAAATGGGGTGAAATAACTGACTTTTTTCCACATGGCTCTTGTACTTGTACAGACGCTATCTATGAGCGAGATGAAGAACTAACACCAACGCTTCTACCACTACCTGTGTATTATAACAGTCTCACACAAAACTTCTAAAATGGAATTAGATATTATGGGAAGATGTATGCCTGAGAAGTTGTTGCAATTTTTTTGGTGAATATTGTCAACCGGAATTGGATAAATTTTTAGATCTTTTTTTCAAAAACGGCTGAAACAATTTTGTTTAAATTCGAGATACAATTTTTTAAAAAGTAATTTCATGAAATATATATTGTGAAAAATCAGGTTTTAGTGAATTTATTTAGTGTAATCTTTATCTCAGAAACCATGAGACGTATAGATATCTATTAACACCCCAAATAAATTTATTTTAATGTGCTCTAAGGGAGTTTATTGAGTTAAACTTCATAGGAGTAGAATTTTTCATGATGTATGTCAAAATAATTTAAGAAGCTAAGTTGTTTAGACAAAACTTTTGGTTCATGTGAGGAACATGTAGACATGCATATGTTTGCTAGCACTCAAGTTGATGCTAGTTGAATGAAGTATCATACAGTTTATTACGTTTATCTTCGTAGAAAAGGTATTTTTGATTTTATTATTTTATTTGGATTTTATTTAAATTTGTTTGTATTTTATTAGTAAAAAATTGATTTCTAGTTGTTTGGACAAAATTTTTGATTTATGAAAAACTATAATTTTGTATTCTGAGTTGCTCCTAGTTTACTCTATCTAAAACACTAGAAAATCTAATGGAACATCATTTAAAATTTAGTAAATTAACTCTACTTAAACGATGTTCTATTAGGTTTTATAGTGTTGTAGGTAGATTTAACGATGAGAAGCTCCGAATGAAAAATTATTTTTTGTAACGTTTGGGAAAAGCCACCGTTTTTACCACTATGTTTCTCTAACTATACTTGACAGACTCATCAATTAGGACTGTAGATAGTTTTCATTTAATTAATAAAACATTGGAGTGAAATTACTGACTTTTTTCCCTCTTGGGTTCTTGTAACGCCATAAAAGGGAAACGTGATTTTACACCTTATTTCAATTTTTAAAAAAAATTAATTTGGGCTATGGTCCAATGCCACAAAAAAAAAAAAAAAAAAAAAATTAAAAAGGAAATTTATACTTTTTGATGGAATCTCCATCCACCAAAACTGGAATCTCCATACAAGACTGAAATGACAAAAAACTGCTCGTCGATTTAGATTGCTACAACACCTACTTTACAAACGCTCTAAACTTCTCATTCACAACAAAAATTATTATATACTATGATAATTGGACCAATGTGGACATACAGAATTGAGCTCTTGGGCACTACCAAACCATCAAATTCCTCCTTATCCAATCCAAAATCCTCCGTAAAATTCTTGATGCTCCTTATTAAGTCATAAATAAACTCATCCACAAAGACCTTAACATCCCGTTTATCGCAGATTTAGCCGAAAATAGATACACGTCCTTTTTTTTCCTAACGTATTAGTTCTTAATCTGTCATCCTTAACAATCTTCAGTAATCCTCCAAGGCGTCAGAAGATGGCCATGGGACATTCTAATTTAAAGTACCACTATTTGGCAGTTTCTCCCCAATATTATCAAGGGTTTGATACATTTCTCATATTTACTTATATTATTTTTTATACAGTTGTAAATTTCACTAAATAAATTAAAAAGCGTTATGTTTTTTTCTGTTGAACAGGAGAAGTGATCACTTAAAATCTGTTCAAGATTATCAAGTTCCAATTGTACCATCCTGAAGTTGATAAAATTCCCATTATGAAATATTGTTTGAGTTAACCAAATTAATCGAAAGTAGACTTATGGAAGGACAGATGGCGGAAAAATTGATTTTTTAATAAACAATATTTTGCATGTCATTGTTCTTCTCGGCTACCCGCTGGGTTAATGATATCCACCTTCATTAAAACTTTCTATATTTAATGTGCATTAAATACGTACAAACTAAATCGAGGATTCTTTAGAAAAGTGGTTCCCAAAAAAGGTGCCAGAGCACCCTGGGGTGTACCAAGTGTATGCCAGGGGTGCCGGAAATTAATGCTACTGCTAAAAGTAATAGAAAAACAATAAATTAAAATTAAAGATATAATAACTATAATCCATTCCGTTATTTACTTTGTACATTCTTTCCGGTTTTTTATTATGTTAATTCATACTCAACCGCACTAAAGATAATTGTGGTGACATTTTAATATTTTTTTAGCTCTGCAAGAGTGCTGTGAGATTTTTTTTTTGTAGTACATTGAGAGTACCGTTGCAAAAAAAGATTGGAAACCGCCACTTTAAAGATTGATCTCGATTTGGCTCACGATATGCTAAAATGTATGATGTGGAATTGGATTTTTAACTTTCATACAATCATTATTCAAAGACTTGTTAGCAGATAACATGTGCATATTGGCCCGTTTCATTCAGAAAAAGCGGAAATTAAAGTTTCTTTTTTTTTTTTAAGCAAATCACTTAATTGTTTAATAGGTGATATCTAAAAAAATAGTTAGCCAATTCTGATTTTTTTTTTTTCCAAAGTAAGTATAACTCGTTTTTGTTAAGACCATTTGAATAGGACTTTCTTAGGGAAGGTAAATAATGGATTGTTTTGTTTTTCGTTAAATGATGAATAATTCGCCAACTTTTTTATTAAGCTACTAATGGACTATATTATTAAATAAACACATTAAATTTTTTAGTTTACATATCTTTGGTACAAATAAACAGCTATAAATAGCAGTAATTAATTACTATACAAGAATAATTAATTATTCTTTCTGATTATACGAGGAAACAGAATTTCACATCAGATTTTTTTCAAAACTCAAAGCGAATCTTAACTTTTTCTATAATAGAGCCTAAATTTATCAACATGAATTAAGCTTAATATACCAGGCAGCTTTCCAAAACGCGAGTAATCTGTAATCGAGTAGGAAATAGGGGTAGGGTATCGAAAGCAAAATATCTATATCGATATAGGTTTGCAATATCGATGTCGATATTATATCAGAACTAAACTATCGATATTTTAAAATATTTAACGAACTATAATAATTAAGTACTAATAATTATAAAATGATAACACAGCATGTCATAGGAAGACTTTTATGTCATACCTAATCAAAATATATAAGAAACTCTTAATAACGATGAAGCGAAACAACACCACGACATCTATATCATAAACATAGCAAATATAAACTAAAATATAATTGTTTGAATTGTAGGAAATTGTATAGAAAATATAAAAATGGATTATCGATGTTTTATTTTGATAATTACATATTTATTTCGATATTTTCTATTGTTGTAATATCGATATGGAATATTAGAAACAATATTCCAATATTATTTTATCAAAATATCAATATTTTGTCAAAAAGTCTAGAAAATTGTATAGAAAATTAAAAAATGGATTATCGATATTTTATTTTCATAATTACATATTTATTTTAATGTTTTCAGTTGTTGGTAATATCAATATCGAATATTTGCAAAAATATTCCGATATTATTTTATCGAAATATCGATATTTTGTTTGAAAAGAAGAGCAAATTATATAGAAATTTAAAAAATGGAATATCGATATTTTATTCAGATAATTACATATTTATTTTGAAATTTGTATTATTGTAATATCGTTATGGAATATTATCAACAATATTCTGATATTATTTTATAGAAATATTGTTATTTTTAGTTAATTTTCTAGTATTTTTAACAAAATATAGATATTTCAATAAAATAATATCGGAATATTGTTGCAAATATTCTATATCGATATTACAACAATACAAAATATCGAAATAAATATGTAATTATCAGAATAAAATATCAATATACCTATTTTAAATTTTCATATAATATTATAATCATTTTAAACAAAATATCGATATTTCTAAAAAATAATTTCGGAATAATGTTGCTAATATCCTATATCGATATTACAAAAATACAAAATATCGTAATAAATACGTAATTATCAAAGGAAAATATCGATGTTCCTATTTCAAAAGTTTTATATAATATTTTAATCATTTCAATAGAATAATATTGGAATATTGTTGCTAATATTCCATATCGATATTACAACAATACAAAATATCGAAAGAACATGTAATTTACTAAATAAAATATCGATATTCTATTTTTCAATTTTCTTGTTTTTTAATAAAATATCATTATTTCGATAAAATTATATCGCAATATTTTTGCAAATATTCGATATCGATATTACCAACAATGGAAAACATTAAAATATTATCGATATTCCTTTGCGTAACATAAATATCTTAAATAACGTAAAGATATTAAGAAGAAAGTCAAATTTCTATATTGATATTTAATTTCAGAATTAAAATATCGAAATTTCTTATTAAACATTCCCAGTCTTTTTAAACCAAATATCCAAACCAAACCAAATAATATCGAAATATCTGTGCTAAATTTCTATATCATTACAAATAAAAATGTCAAATATCGAAATGGGTATTTAATTACCGAAACAATATATGGAATTTTCGTTTTGAAATGTTATATAAAATATTTTTAATTTTCTATTACAAAATATTGATATTTCGAGAAAATAATATCTAAGTATCTTTGCAAACCTCAATATCGATATTAATAAGAAATCCAAATATTGATAATTGCATGTTTATATTAAAATATTTAATTACAGAAACAAAACATCGATGTTTCTTTTTAAACATTTCCAGTCTGTTAAAACAAAATATCGATATTTCGATAAAATGATATCGGAATATTGTTGCTAACCTTAGAAATCGACATTAATAACAATGTCAAATATCGATATGGATATTTAATTATTGAAACAAAATATCGATATCTCAATAAGATAATATTAAAAATTATAGCTGATTAAAGATCGAATGGACTAATAAAACTAACTCGAATATTTCTCTTATTTACATCTATATTTTTCAGGTGACCTTTTTTTTTTTTTGTTACAAATCGATATTCCGATGTCATCGGAGGACAATATCGATATTTCGATATTATGAGTTACTTAATATCGATATCAAAATATCGGATATTGGAGACCAAATATCGATATCCCTAGTAGGAAGCTGAAATTGTTACGTTCAACCATTGTATGAAGGTAAGATAAAATATAAATAATATTTTCAATTGTTAAGGGGGGAATTGTTTTATACTATATTGTCCCTAAGGATGGCTGAATTGGCCAAAATGTCGGACTTAAGAAAGTCCGTAAAGAAAATAAAATGTTTTGGGACTATAATGGATAAAATTTAAATTGTTTATTTAAACAACATTAACAAAAGCAAATTATTATTTTCAATATATTTAAAATATTAAATTTAATTATTTTCATATTTCCTTATAATCCGCTCCTACCTCACTGATTGAACCTTTAAAGTAAATCATAACCTAGCCTACTCGTCTCTCTTTTCTCAGTCCGCCGGTGTTCCTCAAGGTAGTATCTTAGGTCTCATTCTTTATACGGTTTATACAGCTGACATCCTAACCCACCCTAACACAGTGCTAACAACATACGCTGATGACACATGTATACTTTCTGTAA
>NW_027115892.1:1756659-1763695 GCF_000696795.3 Halyomorpha halys
CCTTAACCATCCTAACCCATTAATTCTTAATCTTTCCTCCTTAACAATCCCTGATAATCCTCCGAGGCGTCTGAAAAGAAGATGGCCACGAGACCTTCTAGTTTAAATTAATGTTTGAAGTACCACCAATGGGTGGTTCCTTCCCAAGATTTTCAAGTGTATATAAAACATACTACATATTTACTTATTGTATTATTTTGTACAGTTGTAAATTACAATAAATAATTATTAACAAAATTATTTTCAAATGGTTTCTACAAAGAAAATTTCTTCCAGATTCTTTATTTATCAATTTTTTTTTAAATTTCTAGCAATTTAGAATTATCTAACTTGAATAGTTTTTAGCTGTAAAAAAAAAAACACTTCACGCTTAATAAAATATTTAAAATTTAATTTTTCTGCTTGGAATGAGAACAATGTCTATATGAACTTTTTGGTTATTCTTCATGCTTATATTAATGTTTTTAAAAAAATAATTCACGAAAGCAACAAACCCCAATTAAAACATTCTCACCGTTAGTCTACCCGTATCCGCTTTACAACAGATTTAGTAAACCCAAAGTCCGGTTTCTCACAGGGAGTTTTATCTACTTTACGATAGTGTAAAAGGCTTTGTAATGCTTTTAGAAAAAAAAACATGAAATTAGAAATTTATAAAACACTAAAAATCTGAATGAATTGAAAAATGGTAATATTTATAATTTATTATCAATTTTTATTTTTAATTCAAGGTTCAAGGAAACAAGAAAAAGTTCAATCGTATAATTTTGCATAGTAAGCATATTTCTGTTGCAACATATGCGATTAAAATGATTGCACCTCTTCTTCATTTATTTAAAGACCTTTTCTTTTTTTTTTAATCCCCTTCCTAGTCATTGTTGACATATGGGGGTTATCTACATGTCACCCTATTCTAGCCATGGAGGAGGTCAAATTTTCATTTCGTGGGACAGGCTAAGAATTAAAAGTCAACCTCCAAGCCGGATTCGAATCGGTACCACTCCAGTTAGCAGCCAAAGTTAGCGTTTTAACCCTCTCGGCTACGAACGGCCTTTATTTATCGATTCATGATATTATGTACAAATATGCACGAAATATATTCAATCCTCGAGGTCCTCCAAATTGGATAACAAAAAACAACAATGATAATTTTTTTTTTTTTAGTTTTAAGCAGAAATGGGTTTCAAAGCAAAACGTTGCTTTACCAATCCTCTATGAAATCTTAAAAACTCATTGATCAAGAAATACAAATTTCACGTCTTAAAAAGATTTTGGTAAATTCAAATTTAAAGTGAGAGTAAGTTTCAGCTATATTAGAAATGATTGTACCACCGGAAGTCTTGAAAACCTTTAAAATTGTTAACGTTTTTTTTTTATTTTTAACAGGAAGGACCAATTATGCAATAATAACTGTATACTTGTTCATAATCGACTTTAGTTTCTATTTACAGAGATCTAATTTGTGTTTTGCTTTTTTACCTACAAAACTGTAATTTCGAAGATTTGAAAAATTTACAGAATAAATTAATTTGAGAGGTTTATAACTAGAAATAACTTATCTTCCGCGTTATCGCACGATTGGCCTCTGCAATACGTACAAAAGGTTGAGCTTGCGTGCTAACATTGGTGTCGAGGAAAACAAAAGCGTTCTCATCAAGATGTGGTTGTTTTTTCTCTGTCCAAAAAACGTTTATCCTTTCAAGGCCAAAAAGTGTTGATAACGATATCACAACTACCGAAGGCACAAAGAAAAATTCAAATCCACATTGTGGCTGCATGCATGGACACAGTGTGGTGCATGGATGAGGATCTATCGCACAGTAGCCTGTTGCTATATTTTAATAATATAAATGTATAAATAAATAGTTTGAACGTTACATCATAAATGTAGCCATTTTCGGCTCTGACGCGATCCACCATTTGTTAGATATCCTTTACAACTTTCTTCTTCATAGTTACAGCTGGGGATTAGTCACTTAAAGAAAATCCTCCTTTTGTTTTTAAAATCCTTCTAGAACTTCATTTTCTTTCCTGGAACATTTCACAGCTATTGCTTAAAACTGCCAGATTATCGTTCACAACTCGCGCCCTATAATACAGCGAGGGAAACTGACACTCAAGTCTTGGCTCTTTCTATTTCAAATACTTGGAAACCACCCTCAAAGACGTAACTCCCACCTCTAGTTATAGACTTTTCCCCATCTTCTAGTGCTTCAAATAAATGTACCAGGATAAGGATAAGATAAGGAACATAATCATTCTGACTGTAGAATTTAGATGAGAAGGCTAATAGATTTGTAGGAGGACATTCTGTGAGACAAGTTGTATATCGCTGGCCAAGTTCAACAGAGTTACATCTCAAAAATGGTTAGCTTCAGATATGCAAGTAATCTTAGCAATGAGGCTAAGATTTCTACAGTAAAACATAGAATCATAAAATCGATGTAAAACTATATTTCATGATACAACAGTTTTAAATTGTATAGATCTTACTCTTATTGCCATGATTTCATGGATATCTCAAAATAACCTTTTTTTGAGATGTTATTCTGCTGAAGCTAAACTGGGAACGGGATATATCTGTTTGTAAATATAAAGTTGTAAATATTATGCCTTACTCACATTTCTCCATTCATATAAATAAACAAAAAAATTATCTTACATTACCCTGCGGTTGAATTCTGTAACTAAGAAAATAATTTAATACATAACAACTGCGTTTTATCTCATCCATATTTTCAATGAAGGTATTCTATATGCATAGTATCTGATATCTTGTCCTGGATCAGGCATAAAGGGAAGCCTGTCAAGTAAAGTTATTTTCTCATCCTTTTAATTTTCTTTATTAGAATTTCTTTTTTGGCAGTGTGTAGGAGAAGGTTCAGCAGCGTCCATGCTGAGGAGCATTAGAGCAGATTGATTACATTTTTCAACTTCAATAAGTAATCTAACTCAAAAGTAATGAAGAGAGTAAGGATTTTATTCAGTCATCAATTGAAAATTGGTCATTTCATTAAACCTATTTTTTCTGGAAAAAAAATCCTTTATTTTTTGTAATCACTTCAATTTTTTTTTTATGTATTTGTACATATTTATTCCATTATTTTATTCATTATCATCATAATCAATCCTCTTGAACCGCATTAAGCTGTGTGAGGAGGAAGTTTATAGAGCCCTCTCTCTCTATATATATATAGATCAATAACCATATTAATCTTCCGCAGTTTTTCTTTAATATATTATTTAATTATTATTCATTTTATTTTATTTAATATAATTTATTATTTTATTTATCCAACCATTTTTTAATTAAGTCCAGTACAGTCTACTCATTGTATCTCATACAGTCCATAAGCTGTCTAACCGTTATGCATTAAATAAAGCTAATGGTTAATATTTAGATTCAATATAAATTATTATTAAACTAGGACCAATGTGGAAAGCTTTACGACGTAGTATGTATTTCTTGGGTATGTATCCTCTTCCAATTCCTGTATCACACAAAAACACTCTTGTAACAACATTAACTCCTAATAAACTTATATTATTAGATAAGAATACAACTCTTACAGGCAATTGTACATATATAAATATTTATTATTATTGTATAAATCTTAAGGAAATTAATGATAATTGTATTCAAAACCTTCTTAAAAATAACTTTAAACATTGTATTACATCTAGTATTAAGGTAACTTCTTTTATTAAGTATGTTGATGAAGTAGATTATTATCTTAATTTTAATACAAGTTATGTAACATTAGATAATAAGCCTACACATCCTATTTTTTTACCATTAACAGCATTGATTAAATTAGAACAAAATGAAACATTGTTACAATGTCCTAAACCTAATACTATAGTTATTGATTCAAAAATTATTAAATTAGAAAATACTATTGGCGAACCTTTACCCTGAAATATGTCCTTTGATGTGCTTGAATTACCACCTAACCCATATGTTATGCTAGAAACATTAGATTATATATCAATTGTAGAACATGATTATTATTTGTATATTCTTGGTATATTTGTTTTGTATCTTTTTTTGTATCATATCTATATTCTTATCCTAAACCATTGTAAATGTACCTCAATATCAAAACTCAACACCAAAGTGGAAGACATTATACTCCCTCATATAAAGAATCCTTGGACTTAGGTAAAGTAATAAAGTAAATAATGCTCTCCGGAGTTTCGCATCTTCAGAAGGGAGGAGTTAAGGTGCATTACCCTATATATCTGACTCAGCATTATCCCCTTCCACCATTATTGTATTTATATCCCCTTGTTACAGAGCTAAAGAGTTCATTCAGTTATTAGAGTTGTTACTTTGTTATTCGTAGTAATAGTGTAGTAGTAGTAGTAGTGCATATTTTGTAACTTTGATACCAATAAAGTTTTTTTTAAGTTCTTTCCGCGGTTAAGTTCCTTATCTGGCGCCCGAACAGGGACCCTATCAGCCTCAGGTCAGTAAAGGTGACGAAATTGTCCTGAAGATCAAGAAAAAATCGAAGAAATATTCCAACAGATTTTAGATCAACTCAGTGAAGACAGCCTTGAACGGACACTCAGGAAAGACCGAAGAAATTGTCATTTGATAACAGGTCTTGGAGTAAACCACCTGAAGTTCTTTCCGCGGTTAAGTTCCTTATCTGTTGACAACTTAAACGTAAGGTATTTATTAAGATTAGGTCTAAGTTTAATGAAAGGTTCTTGTGAGATTCCTATTATTTTACAATGATCCAACTTTAGATTATTACTTTATTCTAAAATTCATTCATCCTGAATTTAAGATTTTTAAAATTATATTTTAAACCCTTGTAAAACTGATTATTATGTCTTATAACTAGTGTATTTTCTACCGGAATAGTAACAATATTGTTCTTATAAACTATTGGGAATGATAATACATAATAAATGGGCAACTTTTAATGGTAATTTAATAAAAAAATAAATCATTACGGAATTTGATGTTGAGCACATTACTTTACTCAGTAACCAATATAATTCTACGTCTCGTGTCAGTAAAAACTTATAGGGGATTTTGATGTTTTTAATTTCGTCATATGATAAGATACGGAGGGGGGAGCGTGAGTTAAGCCAAGTTTACATTGTTCGAGTGAATAATCTGTTTTCTGTAATAGAGTCATGTAAGTTAAGAGCTCGTGGTAAGACTTGGTTAGCCTTCTTCCGATTTATTCCAAATTCTGCTATTTTACTTCACAGAAGTCATAACTTCCTATGCTACGTATCGCAACGTTTCGAAGGTTTAAATAAATCAACCAAAAGTGTAATTAAACAACGGCGCAGTGAAAGATGGTGAAATTCGAATCCATTTATTTTCAGTACAGTACAATCTGGTTTAAATACCGTTTTTTCTCAAAAGTTTTATTGCTCACTCACTTTGCTGAATATATTAACGAGACTTCAATCTATTACAATAAACTTTTGCAATTTTGAATGAACACCAATTCAATATAGCATTATTGAAGTTATTCAAAAATGGGGCATCGATTTTCTAACCAATGCTGATTTTACATAGTTGACATTCGTTAGTGCAGGGAAAACAAAATCATTGATGAGATTAGCGTGATCGGTGTTGAATAATTTTATAAATAGATAATCGAATGAATAAAATTAAGTTCTTGGATTTATACATATTTTGGTGAATTGACTGTTTTTGTAGGGAATTTACAACAGCTGCCAGGTATAGGAGCAACTTCCATTTATTCCATATAAGAGCAACAATATTTATTCTGTAAAGTTGCACTATTTTCAAAATATATTTTAAAAAATTGGAAATTTTAAGCAAAAATGAAATTATAATAGGTGAGTCACAATCCACTTGATTGTGAACCATATTAAAAAAGATTGGAAATAAGGAAATTTTATATAAAAATTAAGTTATAATAAGTGAGTCACGATCGACATTGGTTTTTTGAATTATATTGACAAAAATTGGCAATGGGGAAATTGTAAATAAAAATAAAATTATAATAAGTGAGTCAAACAACATCTATATTAAAAAGAATGGCATTGAGAAAATTTTAAATAACCATAAACTTGGATTAATCGAGTCACGTTACTTTAAGAAACAAAAGGGCGATGAATTATTTTCTCATCGAACAGAACGCTTTTAGACAATAAATTTATCATGGAATACAATTAATCTACAATTAGTATTGCAGAAGATAAAGACATTTTTACAGCTACGAATAAGTAGGTAGATTATATGTCGAAAATGAATTTTTCTTTGTGCCTTCGGTAGCTGTGATATCGTTATCAACACTTTTTGGCCTTGAAAGGATAAATGTTTTTTGGACAGAGAAAAAACAACCACACCTTTATGAGAACGTTCTGTTTTCCTCGACAACAATGTTAGCACGCAAGCTCAACCTTTTGTACGTATTGCAGAAGCCAATCGTGGGATAACGCGAAAGATATTTCTAGTTAAAAACGCAAAAAAACTCAAATTAATTTATTTTGTAAATTTTTCAAAATCACAGTTTTGTAGGTAAAAAAGCAAAACACAAATTAGATCTCTGTAAATAGAAACTAAAGTCGATTATGAACAAGTATACAGTTATTATTGCATAATTGGTCCTTCGTGTTAAAAATAAAAAAAACGTTAACAATTTTAAAGGTTTTCAAGACTTCCGGTTGTACAGTCATTTCTAATATAGCTGAAACTTAATCTCACTTTACATTTGAATTTACAAAAATTTTTTTAAGACGTGAAATTTGTATTTCTTGATCAATGAGGTTTTAAGATTTCATAGAGGATTGGTAAAGCAACGTTTGGCTTTGAAAATCATTTCTGCTTAAAAAAAAAAAAAAAAAATGATCATTTTAGTTATTTTTTTGTTATACAATTTGGAGTACCTCGAGGATTTTTTTTTTATTATTTATTTATTGTAATTTACAACTGTACAAAATAATACAATAAGTAAATATGTTGTATGTTTCATATACACTTGAAAATCTTGGGAAGGAACCACCCATTGGTGGTACTTCAAACATTAATTTAAACTAG
>NW_027115892.1:1765425-1771715 GCF_000696795.3 Halyomorpha halys
TTAATAATGCCTGTATATGACGAGGTAAGTTGGTTTCTCTAAAGCTTTTTATGTTCATTGGGGAAGTATTGTTAGTGATAGTAGTTCCTCGAGGATTGAATATATTTCGTGCATATTTGTACATAATATCATGAATCTATAAATAAGGGCCGTTCGTAGCCGAGAGGGTTAAAACGCTAACTTTGGCTGCTAACTGGAGCGGTACCGATTCCAATCCGGCCTGGGAGTTGACTTTTAATTCTGTGGCTGTCCCACGATATGAAAATTTGACCTCCTCCATGACTAGAAAAGGGTGACATGTAGATAACCCCCCAATATGTCAACAATGACTAGGAAGGGGATTATATCCCTTTTATTAGATTTTTATTTTATTAATGGACATATCCATTTTCATTAAGGTGCGCGACCAGGCATTTGAAGTTATCTACTTGTTCGAGAATTCTTGTTCTTCTAGTCTGATGACCCGCATGTTACTCCTAGACTCCTTCACAACTCTCATTACTTTTGTTTTTCCAGAATTAATAGCCATATTAATCTTCCCCAGTTCTTCTTTGATATATTAATATACATTATTTAATTACTGTTCATTTTATTTTTTTTAATATAATTTAAAGTTAATTCTAATAATTATCCAAGCATTTTTTAATTAAGTCCAGTACAGTTTACTCATTGTATCTCATACAACCAATAAGATGTCCAGCCGTAATGCATTAAATAGAGCTACTGGTTAATATTTAGATTCAATCTAAATTATCTTTATTATTAAACTAGGATACATGTGGAAAGCTTTACGATGTATGTATTTCTTGGGTAGAGTACGTATGCAAAAATTTAATATATCTATAACTGAAGAGAGTAGGTAGATTATATCGGACCCTCTTACAACCTTATACTCGTATAATAACTTACAAAAACAGTTCAGGTTCAGTCCTTTGTTCCTAATAAACTAATTTCCCTTCCTAACTGTCCATAATAAAAGTAAAATATAAATGCATGTACACCCGAGAAGATAACATGATTCACTTTGAGACGATAGACAGGGGACCTTTCAAAGCGTACACAGCCAGATAACCGGTTGAAGCACTTCCACGGGGTTATAATTAGTCGCTGGCCACCCCAACGGAATAGCTGTTATATTATTAATAAATTACTCTACTCTTTGGCCTGAGACGTTGTATTATGCTATTATTAGGCCGTGTGCTGTTCGCCGATCTTCCCTTCTGATAGTATTAAATGTATAGTCAATATCGTCATTATTTAGGATTCTATTAAATTGTGTCCACGAATAGTCGATATTTGCTATTTTAGGTTATTTTACACTTTAACGCGGTTTTCCATTCTGTTCGCAAACGCCAAAACGACGTAACTAAATATTAGGTGTTACTTGTTAAAACTGAAAAATCGTATATTGGCGGATGTAAAACTTAGGAAATTGCTGCAACCTTAAATTTTTTATCATAATAAAAATAAAATTTTTACCATTAATTTCATATATATATTTTTTTTACCTTATGCCGACCGAATTCTCTAAATTCTGGATTATGAAACTCAACGGCAAGAAAGCGAAAAAAAAAATTGATAAACAAATAGTACAATGAACATTACGACATGCTACAACTATTACTGGTACAGATCTAACTAGCTTGGGATTTATGGGAGTATATATAGGAGCTGTGGAGGGAGGTGGCTCGGAGTTGTAGATTTAGCAGGAATATCTACCATTACTACATCTCCCTTAAAAAGTGAGGTCCTCCGAACTAGGATTGTTTTTCGGTAAGGCAGGAAAGCCATGCTCTGGACCTGGCATCATAAGAAGGTGATTCAACGGGAGTCTTTGTGGATGATGGCTGGTCAGGAGTTACAATTTGTGGTAAAGGTATAGGGTTTTTAGTCTTTTTTATACAAAAATTCTTAAATTTACAATAATAAACTAATAAATGATGAACAAACAGATATATACATAGTTTCATTGTTATATATATCCTAATTTCTGAGGAGGTAAATATACAATAATTTTCTAAGGTTTCAATTTTTAGAGTATCTAAATCTAATGTATGTATGTCATAACTATAATTAGTAAAAATAACATTATTGATATTATGTATGGAAATAATGGGAATATTTACTTGTTCTTCATATCGAACTGCTATAGATTTATTTACAAATGTTTCGTCCTATTCAAGGCTTATCAAACTAGTGGAAGGTAAATGATATAGACGACTGGGTTTTGTTATATTAGTTTCTATCGTTGACAAATTAAACGTAAGGTATTTATTAAGATTAGGTCTAAGTTTAATGAAAGGTTCTTGTGAGATTCCTATTATTTTACAATGATCCAAATTTAGAATATTACTTAATTCTAAAATTCATTCATCCTAAATTTAAGATATTTAAAATTGTATTAAAAATTAGAGTTATATTTTAAACCCTTGTAAAACTGATTATTATGTCTTATAACTAGTGTATTATAAGGAATAGTAACAATATTGTTCTTATAAACTATTGGGTATGATAATACATAATAACTGGGCAACTTTTAATGGCAATTTAATAAAAAAATAAATCATTACGGAATTTGATGTTGAGCACATTACTTTACTCAGTAACCAATTTAATTCTACGTCTCGTGTCAGTAAAAACTTATAGGGGATTTTGATGTTTTTAATTTCGTCATATGATAAGATACGGGGGAGGGGGGCGCCAAGTTTACATTGTTCGAGTGAATAATCTGTTTTCTGTAATAGAGTCATGTAAGTTAAGAGCTCGTGGTAAGATAATTTGACAAGAGTTGTGTCCAAAACCTTGTTATTTGTTTCTATGTATTTTAAAATGATTCTAAATTATGATATTGTTATTTATTCTTATGATTCCAGCCTCTTGATTGTGTTGTATGTGATGTCAATTATTTTCCACCTTTTGTAGCATGGTGTCACATTTCTGTTTATCATCTGCATCAATCGTGCCGGTTAACCAACTGAGAGTAAGGCCTAAACTATATACATATATAATACCTCGTTTTTCTCTATTTGTGTGTTTGCGCTTAATTAGGTGGGTAATTTGATTTGTAATTCGTTAATACCTTTTAAATTTTTTTGTAACATTTTAAAATTGTTGTCAATATGTGTTTTTAGGGTGAAATTCTCTTCACTGAGCAGAGATAAATTTTTTATAGTTTAGGAAAGTATACCATTCTGTCATCAGATGGGACGAATTCACCTAAATGATCAAAGCTCCAGGGCCAATGGACAGCGTTTGGATTTTCAACGATTTTAGGGTCCGAACCAGAAGAATGGAGGTCAGAAGAAACTTAAGAGCCCTTCATCGTCAAAATCTGCAAAAGGAAGAGTTTTAACGTAATCATAAATTTAGGTTTGATCGGCCTTCTTTCATACTTAATTTTATTGCCAAGTGTCACATTCATTTATAATTTCGGCAATATAATCCTTCATCCTTCGCCCATTCCGATCAAGTGTCATGTTATTCTTGTTTTTAATTTAGACAATATCCCGAATTCCTATAAATTTATTAGATTTGTTTTTCCACCAATTTTGAACAATCTTCCTAAATTAGATATCGTGTCTGAAGACTCATTTCATGCTTATGCAAAATAGACATTTATTGTATTACACTTGTAATTTTGTACTTGTATATGGACAGATCGAAATATTTAGACAAATGTCAAATAAAATAAATTTGCATGTTGTTGTTCAGTAACGTCATGAACCTTTTTGTTAAGTTATTACCACTTAATATTGACGACGATCATTGTATAGAGTTTCACATAAAAAAAGAATACGATTCATAAATCGAGGTAATTACAGGGTTTAATAAATTAAAAAAGAGATAAACATTCCATTAAAACATATCTATATGAAATATATAATAGAAAAATAAATAAATCGTTGTTTTTTTTAATTGGTAATGCAATAAAAATATGCAACGGGATGAAAGTAGTAAAATTCCAATTAAAGAATCGTTGATTGCTCAACACATTTTATTATGGAAGGAATGTAAATATTTGAGGATCTCACCAGTAGAGCATACCAAAGAGTTACCTTCTCGGAATGCGTCGGTAATTCGGAATATTTAAAGGTCTACACGATACACCAACTCGTTTGTGATGAAGATCGTATAATTACCACAAACATGAGGCGGCATAAATCTTGTACAACACTATAGTCACAAAACCATAAATTGCTTTTATGTCAGTTACTGCATAGAAAACAACTTAGCCTTCTTCCGATTTATTATCGGATTTAACTTCACATAAGTCATAACTTCCTATGCTACGTATCGCAACGTTTCGAGGGCTTAAATAAATCAACCGAAAGTGAAATTAAACAACGGCACAGTGAAAGATGTTGAAATCCCAATCCATTTATTTTCAGCACATTACAATCTGTTTTTTTTTAAAATATTTATTTACAACTGTACATTATAACACATTTAGTAAATCTGATCTAAGTTAAATTGGAGCGTTACAGGCGTGTAGAGAAACTACCTGTTGGTAGCACTCTAATGACATTTTACATTAGCTGGTCTCGTGGCCATATTCTTTTCAGGCGCCTCGGAGAAGGATGCAAGATTAGAAACTAGGGGGTTTGGGTGGTTAGGGAGTTTATAATGGAAGGAGTGATATCTGGTTAAGGTCTTTATGTATGATTTTATTCGTGACAAAGTAAGGAGAATTGAGGATTTTACGAAGGATTTTGGATTGTAAGGATTGAATACGCGAGGAATTCGAAGGTTTAGTGGAGCCCCAATGCTCGACTCCATATGTCCAGATTGGCCTTATTACAGTCATGTAGATCAGTCTTTTGTAATGTGTTGGAAGTTTGGACCGTTTATCCAGTAAGTGCTGTAATAGTCGAAATTGACGTGCAGTTTCCTGTCTGGTGCAGTCTTTTCAGTCTGGTGTGATGATTCCAGGTTAATCGTTTGTCCAAATGTAGTCCAAGGTAGCGGATCTGGTCGACAGAGGTAAGAGTAATATCATTAAATGAAACTGTAGGGACTGACTGCCCGAGGTTTACGACGAAGGGTAAAGATGATTTGATGGGTTTGGTGGAATTTATCTTAATCCTCCAATTACGACACCAATTTTCGAGGGCTGTGATATGGGATTGGAGATTTTGGGATACAATTAATGGGTTATTTATTAACAGCGAGCACACGTGTGTCATTGGCATACGTGGTGAAGATAGTGTTAGGATTGGTTGGAATGTCAGCTGTATGGACGGTGTAGAGGATGAGACCAAGGATACTACCTTGAGGAACACAATCTGGTTTAAATACCGTTTGTTCTCAAAAGAGTGTTATTGCTCACTCACTTTGCTGAATATATTAACGAGACTTCAATCTATTACAATAAACTTTTGCAATTTTGAATGAACACCAAGAATTTAATATAGCATTATTGAAGTTATTCAAAATCGATTTTCTAAACAATGCTGATTTTCAAAAGTTGGCATTCGTTAGTGCAGGGAAAACAAAATCATTGATGAGATTAGCGTGATCGGTGTTGAATAATTTTATAAATAGATACTCGAATGAATAAAATTAAGTTCATGGATTTATACATATTTTGGTGAATTGATTGTTTTTGTAGGGAATTTACAACAGCTGCCAGGTACAGGAGCAACTTCCATTTATTCCATATAAGAGCAACAATATTTATTCTGTAAAGTTGCACTATTTTAAAAAATTGGAAATTTTAAGCAAAAATGAAATTATAATAGGTGAGTTACAATCCACTTGATTGTGAACCATATTAAAAAAGATTGGAAATAAGGAAATTTTATATAAAAATTAAGTTAATAACAAGTGAGTCACAATCGACATTGGTTTTTTAAATTATATTAACAAAAATTGGGAAATTGTAAATAAAAATGAAATTATAATAAGTGAGTCAAACAACATTTATATTAAAAAGAATGGCATTGAGAAAATTTTAAATAACCATAAACTTGGATTAATCGAGTCACGTTACTTTAAGAAACAAGAGGGTGATGAATTATTTTCTTATCGAAAAGAACGCTTTTAGACAATAAATTTATCATGGAATACAATTAATCTATAATTAGTACTGCAGAAGATAAAGAAATTTTTACAGCTACGAATAAGTATATAAGTTGTCGTTCAGCTGCGCAAGAAGTTCATGATCGTCAGCAATTTTAATAAAATGGCATTCTGGACACGAGATGTAATATGTAATGTAATGTATATATAAGTTATCTTTTACTGAAGTGAGAAACTAAAAATAATAAGAAAGAGGAGTGCGAAATGAAACG
>NW_027115892.1:1772142-1774063 GCF_000696795.3 Halyomorpha halys
AATTAAAAAATTATTTGTTAGACACTAGAGTAGATAATACTTTTTCTTATGAAATTTATCAAGAAAATCATTCAATAAGTAATAATTATTTAAATTAATAAGTGAAAATATCCTTGACACTAATTTTATATTGCTTGTTCATATAATAGATTTATTAAATAAAGAAAGTTAACACATATTAATTGAATATATCATGATTTATTTCTGTGAATACCGATTTTTATTCGATATCTGTGCTTGCAGAATAATGTAAAAAACAATAATGATTTCTCGTTAATACTGGGAGTGTTGATACAAACCTAGTGTTAGTGTTAATATTTTATATTCCACACAGATTTAATTCTAGCTTTCTAAACTAAATTATAAGTTCTAACTAGGTAACCGTTTTATTTATTTATTTTTTATATAAAAACCAGGTTTCGTATTTAAGCCAAGAGATTTTCTATTTTAATAAAAAATAATTCTTGATTCCGCAATACGCATCAGATGGACCATACCGCTAACAAGTATTAGGGAACCAAATGTCATGTTTACAAGATTTATAATTCTCTATTTTGTAAAAAGAGGATAACAGATAGATCAAATAATTTGCACGACTAGAAAAATTAACGGTCTAAAAAAATTGTTTCTTATCAGTTACTTAGCTATTGAGTTTTAATCACATATATGATTATTCACTTTTTTATTATTTCTAAAATGCATTTAAGTAATAGAACTATAACTAGTGACGATTGCAGAAAAATAGGTTAAGAGACGAAGGCATTAACGGATGATGGTGTTATGACGCAACATTAAATCTGCGAAAAATTTAATTCAATGTTGTTTTATTCCTATTTTAAGGTTGGGAGCTCAATTTATAAGATTTATAAAGTGTCGATAATTACAGTTTATATAAAATAAACAATATGCTAAGTAGGCAACATAATTAGTAATTTTTAAAATATTCTTCAAATTAAAAACCTCTAAAAAGTCACATGATTCCTTAATGACTCATTTCTTCATTTTATTTCTGAATTAAAGAATAGAAATTAAAATTTTAAGTTAATATTACTTCTCACATTAATAATATGTCAACTTTTGAAAAAAAAAAATCATTTTAAACTTATCTGTTGAAACTTTTAGGTACTTAGAATATACACTTCATATGAATGGTTTGATAGCATTTCGTGAAATCCATGTATATACACATATATATTTCGTATTATTCATTTATATTGTATACAATTTATATATCTAATAACAATTGTATTATATCATGGAATTCATAGCGTCAACAATAATTCAAATAAATATTAACTAGCTAACCTGGCCTATGTACTCCCGTTAGATATGTATGTAGCAAGCAGGTACTCTCGGGGTCAGAATGGGTCAACGCCCTGAAACTTAATATCAACTATGTACCCTTGCGTGGAGTCCCAGGAGCCAGTGGACAGCAAGGAGAAGTTGGGTCCCTCTGTCGCAAATGCGGCAGAGAGTCTGAAACACCAGCTCATGTGCTGGGAAAATGCCCCCAACAACTCCCTCCTTAAAACACGCCGGCACCACAGGGTCAATGAAGAATTAATGAAGTTCCTTGAAAGAAAAGACTTCACGTGCTTCGACGAGGTCTATTGTATTGACACCGACGGATCCGTAAGATATGCCGATATTATCGCGTTTACAAAAGTCGGAGACACGGCTCTTAAACCTATTTAATATATAATACAATATTAAAGTTTACAATTTAAACTTGATGTCCGGTTTTGGCAACTGCACCTGGAAACATAAATAAAAATTAGTAAAACGATAACCGTTACTAATGAGAAAAGTATAAAATGCATCTTACTGTTTAATGAATTTCGAAGCTATAAATTAAAAAATTATTTGTTAGACACTAGAGTAGATAATACTTTTTCTTATGAAATTTATCAAGAAAATCATT
>NW_027115892.1:1774583-1786825 GCF_000696795.3 Halyomorpha halys
ATTTGTTGATCGGGTGAATTGAAAAATTGTGAAAGGGTGAAATTGGAGGAGCAGAAATGAGAAAGAAAAATGGGAATGAATGAAACATTTATATATTTATGAATTAGATAATTTTTTATTCCTATAACATTCAAAATGTATAATTTCAATAATATGCAGTTTCACATGAAGAATTTATTTTTTATTGAATTTAACATAAATTTAATTCAAAGTTTAGATTTAAGATTATAATGGAAAATAGAGTTTATTTTGGGACTAGATCCCTTCATAATAACAGTAATATTATTAAGAACAATTCTAAGAAAACATATCTAACCCGATTTTTATTTATATTTTTGTATGAAGTTATAATTTATTTAGATGCACGTGCACCTGTTTTTTTTTTGTATTTTTTACGAGGGTCAGTGGAAATCTTCAAAATACACAGATAGGCCCGTACCTATCCGTGTGTGGGATTTTTATCCACTAAATCCACCGCTCTATTCTTGTTTCTCACCCACCAGGGGACCACCGTTAGACATTACATTATGGGGATGAGTGGCTGAGTGTATTAGGCTATCTCCTGGTTCGCCTATCTTTCTCCTCATTTCTTAACTTCTGCATAACCTGTGCAGTAATTCGTTAGCCTGACATCCAATAAACTTCGATAAGCAGCATAATATTGATGATATTATCTGCTGTCGGGTCTGAGCAAACGGGTCGGAGCTCTCTTCTTTCTTAGTGAAAGCGGTGACAGAAGAAGAAAACGTGTTCTGCACTCTCTTCCATTCCTGGGCACAATGGAGATTCTCCAGTCTCATCGAGCTTAACCTACACTGGTAGGCTCGGAAGCAACCTGCCCTGTGATAAACTGGGTGATATAATAGTCTACTTCCCCGTGGTTCCTATTCACCCAGGCCTCGATGTTGGGCACCAGCCTGTGCGTCCACCTTCCACTGGATGTCATATTCCAGCGACGTTGCCATTTTCTTAGAGTCTCCTTTCTTAATACTTGGAATATAGTCAGCACTATTATAAGAGCGGCTCCTCTCATGTTCAATCAGCTCAATCGGTGGCATCCTGGCCACCACGAGAGCCGCTTCGTATGAGACTGTACGAAACACGCTGATCACTCTTAGCATACACCGACACCATCGGTCTTCTGTAGGCCTCAGTACCCAACGCATCCTTCCATATCGCAGCTGCGTAGAGCAGAATGGATGGGATCATACAGGATAGCACGTGCACCTGTGTGTGTGTGCGCTCGCACGCACGTATTATTTTTTTATAATATAGACCAAGTTTGATAATTGCAGTTAACAATAGGCGTTTATAGTTGACTTATGCTTATATTCACACATACATGTGTAATGACATGCACACTGACCCTATGTACTCACTTATACACACGCAACAAACAACATGACTCATGTTTTAATACATACATCCGGGGATAACTATAGAATGTTTTTAAAAAATATTCATTACTAATGTTAATTTTATTTTCTAATTAAGATGGTATGATTATAAAGCAAATTTGGAATGTGAGAAGATATTGGAAAAGGAAGGACTTAAATGAAGTAAATACATCAGTATACACGTATACACAATATACATGTGTTATGATGTGTAACGCAGGGCCGAAGGCAATGAAAAGGGTGATAGTTTAGCCAAATCCGCCGCTTGTGATATTCACCTATACATCCACTACAATTCAGTATACTTGTCCTTCGTAAAAAAATGTAATATTAATCTTTAAAATATAACAGAGGTACACAGACCAACTAACTACTACTTCTAAAGATTTCATATAACAAAAAGAGATTTGTGTAAGTGCAGTGGAGAAACTACACAAACACTTAATCCTATATTTTTCGACTGTACCTTATAGGAACAACAAATGTTTGATTTAATATAATTTGAGCAATGCATGCAATAGATTACCATTTCCAAAATAAAATATCTTCAAAAAACTTCTATAAAGAGTTGATACCCTTCATTGTAAAGAAATTAGAAAAATCCTCTGGCGCTGTGCATTTAATAGTGTGTAAAAATATAAGTAAGTAGTTTACTGACTTGCACTTCATTACGGAATTTACTGAACTAATTATTATACTGACAAAAGTTTCCATATTTAAAATCATGTATGATTTTATTCATTTGTTTATTCTAGTTTATTTTATAATGAATTTATAAATTAATTCTCTTATATCTTTAAGTCTTTAAGTGAATTCAGAAAAGACCAAATACATGGTCACAGAGGAAATCCCCAGGCTTGATGAAGAAATCTGGATCGGAGAATATACTTTTTGAAAAGTTCCCGAAATTGTGTATCTTAGATCGCTGATAACTCAAGACAATGTTGTGGACTCCAAAATTAAACGAAGAGTCCTATGTGCCAACCGCTGTTGTTATAGCCTCAGTCACTATTTTAGGAGCCGTGCCTTGTCTAAGGACACCAAGAGTTATTTGTATAAAACAATTATTCAATTATTATACAATTATTTCTGTATGGCTCGGAAACGTGGACTATCTCCAAGGCTGGTGAGCATAACTTAATGAGTTGTGAAGGACACGTCTTAGAGAGGGAAATTATCCGTAAAATATTTGGAGCTGTCAAGGTTGACCAGATATGGAGACGTCAAACAAACCAGGAGCTCAAAGTTTTATACAAGGAACTGGACGTTGTCCAGTTTGTGAGGCTCAGTACATTGAGGTGGGCAGGGCGTGTTGCTCGGATGGAGCACTATCTGCAAAGTAAAATAGTGACAGAGGTACTACATGGAGCAAGACGCAGAGGAAGACCACGCCTTCGATGGACTGATGGTGTGAATGGTGATGCCAGGACCATGATGGGAGTGAGGGACTGAAAGGCGGCCGCACAGGATCGTAATGATTGGTGAAGGCTGATGCAGGAGGTCAGGACTCGACATCCAGTGGTGGAGCCGAATTAATAATAATATCTTTAAGTTTTAATATACACATGTATTTATGATCTCATTGTTTAATATCATTCGCACATTTATTTATTGTAGTCTTATATTTATTTATGCATACACATATTTACTTATAAGAATTTTTTTTCTATTATGCATTTGTGAAATATTTTTTATACTAGGGGTATTCATGATGTTGTGTTAAATGTTAAATGTTTTACCATGTTAAATGTTATAACTATAAGATTGTGAGCAGCCCTATTTGAAGTCATATAAATGCATAAGAGCCCCTAGCGGATTTTCTCAGCAACTTGTTGTATAAGCCTTTATGTTTATAACCTTCCTTCCAGACCCTCATGTTATTGTTTACTTCAGTTTTGATTTAAGTAATTAATTACAACATGCCTAGAGTGAGTGAAAAGTGGAATTTGTGTGAAAGTTTAGCTTATGAAATGAAATGAAAAAATAACTTTATTCTGGGACATATGTCCCCTAAGAATAATTACATGATTCATATAGTGAGATTTTTATCTGGCGAGCGTTTACAAATTTTCAGATAGTAGAATGAAATTACATTGTTTTTTTTTCTCAAATGTATCATTAAAATTATCCATTCTGGTTTAATAACAGGGATATGAATACCACAAACACACGAAAGAACTGAGCTGTCACAACAACAAAAATGGCGGCGATCTCAACTGGTCTATTGTGGGACGTCATTCTCCATTTAACAAACCAAGTAACAGAGTTTCAGCCATGTTAAATGTTATTTCGTTTTACCACGGTAAAAGAAGGCAATTTTTTTAGATTTAACATGAGTTTTTCCATTTAACACGCTTTAACATGTTAAACCAAAGATCATGAATACCCCTACTACAAAGAAGTACATTTTTTTGGCGAGTATGTTTATGATTTATTTTCTTTTTCTTTCATTAATTTAAGAGGTAAATGGATGAAGGGGCTATGTAGCATTTTTTTTTTTAATCTTTAGTGTGAATGAAGGGGTAGGTACCTATCTGGCTTGTGTGAGGCACTCTAACCTCAAAATCCAATTATTAACTCAGATATATAAATGTATACTTGTAATATTTAGATGTATACTTTTCAACATACCAAGCTCCAACAAAAAAAAATTAAACTACCTTTCTTAAAATTAACTATTTGTAACAAAACCTCTTCATCCACAAACCCCTTTATCTATTTTATAGCATTCACATATTAATGAAATCGTGCATCCAATTAACTTAACTGGGTTTTTTTATGTTCAATTTCTTTTCTAATATCATTTGCATTTCTTTCTATAATTTTTATAATCTCTATAATATTATGTAAATTCAAATCAGTAGTGATTAAAATCAAAAATATATTTTGTAATAGATATTTTATCAAACTTATACTTGTAGTATTTTCGTTTATGTTCATTTGTAACATTCTTTTGCAGGAGATTAAAACAAAAATATAGATATTTAAATATTTTTATTATAATAAATAATTAAACCTATTTACAATATAATAAATATAATACAATATTAAAGTTTACAATTTAAACTTGATGTCCGGTTTTGGTAACTGCGCCTGGAAACATAAATAAAAATTAGTAAAACGATAACCGTTAGTAATGAGAAAAGTATAAAATGCATCTTACAGTTTAATGAATTTCGAAGCTATAAATTAAAAAATTATTTGTTAGACACTAGAGTAGATAATACTTTTTCTTATGAAATTTATCAAGAAAATCATTCAATAAGTAATAATTATTTAAATAAATAAGTGAAAATCCTTGACACTAATTTTATATTCCTTGTTCATATAATAGATTTAATAAATAAAGAAAGTTAACACATATTAATTGAATATATCATGATTTATTTCTGTAAAAACCGATTTTTATTTGATATCTGTGCTTGCACAATATTGTAAAAAAAATTAATGATTTCTCGTTAATACTGGGAGTGTTGATACAAACCAAGTTTTAGTGTTAATATTTTATATTCCGCACATATTTAATTCTAGCTTTCTAAACTAATTTTTTAGTTATGACTAGGTAACCGTTTTATTTATTTATTTTTTATATAAAAACCAGGTTTAGTATTTAAGGCAAGAGATTTTCTATTTTAATAAAAAAAAAAATTCTTGAATCCGCAATATGCATCAGATGGACCATACCGCTAACAAGTATTAGGGAACCAAATTTCATGTTTACAAGATTTATAATTCTCTATTTAGTAAAAAGAGGATAACAAAAAGATCAAATAATTTGTACAACTAGAAAAATTAACCGTCTAAAAACATTGTTTCTTCTCAGTTACTTAGCTATTGAGTTTTAATCACATATTTGATTATTCACTTTTTTATTATTTCTAAAATGCATTTAAGTAATAGAACTATAACTAGTGACGATTGCAGAAAAATAGGTTAAGAGACGAAGGCATTAACGGATGATGGTGTTATGACGCAACATTAAATCTGCGAAAAATTTAATTCAATGTTGTTTTATTCCTATTTTAAGGTTGGGAGCTCAATTTATAAGATTTATAAAGTGTCGATAATTACAGTTTATATAAAATAAACAATATGCTAAGTAGGCAACATAATTAGTAATTTTTAAAATATTCTTCAAATTAAAAACCTCTAAAAAGTCACATGATTCCTTAATGACTCATTTCTTCATTTTATTTCTGAATTAAAGAATAGAAATTAAAATTTTAAGTTAATATTACTTCTCACATTAATAATATGTCAACTTTTGAAAAAAAAAAAACTCATTTTAAACTTATCTGTTGAAACTTTTAGAGTTACGAAACTTAGAAAATACGGTTATGAAACTTAGAATATACGATTCATATGAATGGTTTTGCGTGAAATCCATGTTTATATACATATATATTTCGTATTATTCATTTATATTGTATACAATTTATTTATCTAATAACAATTGTATACAAGTGAGTTAATTCGTGTTTATTATTAACTGAAGATTAGATTTTCATTGATTACTAACATCTATTATATCATGCAATTCATAGCGTCAACACAATAATTCAAATAAATATTAACTAGCTAACCTGTCCTACGTACTCCTGTTAGGTGGACTAGCGTATTTAACTTTGAAAAAATTACTTACATCGAGCCGTACTATAACTCTTGTTATAACGAGAAAAGCAAAACAAAAAATAATAGCGTTTCTTGTGTCTGTGTTTAATATATTATTAGTGTTTAATATATTATTAGTGTTTAATATATTATTAGTGTTTAATATATTATTAAACCATTACTTTACATATCCTGTGGCCGATCTAAAGTAATAATTAAATTTAAAACTGCTTGTTTTAAGAAATCGATTATACATTAATAATGAAAAACCATGAACAACATAGATTAGTTTAAGATATAACAGAAAATTTATATAACTATACCTTCTTCGATTCCTCGAGTAAACATTTCATCGGAGGAATGCCAAGTTCGCAGACATCAGTATTTTTTTGAGTCACAACTGTAACAAATTAGAAACAATATTTTGTAGTTATTGCTAAATTTAGAAATAAATTACCAAAATTATAATTTAATTCAGAAATTTTTGCATTAGTTAAAGTGTAGCAAGGAAATTGAGTGTTTGAATGAATAATTTAGCGGATAAGTTGTAATGAATGTTACAATTTACTGAAAGCTAATATTGATTTTAAACCAATCGATGAGGACAAACCCTACCAGTTAACATTTTGTATTACAATTTATAGTTTTCTATTTTTTACTTTTTTTTTTATGAGTGCTACAATTATTTCCTTAGTAAATGTTACATTTACTGCAATGAATGAGTTTATTTTTTTCAAAACACGACTAAATTAAAAAAAAAGTTATGTTCGGTTCAGGTTGAACCTGCCTCACCATCGCAGGGTACATTTGATTTCATTACAGTTTAATAGCATGTCGTCATAAAAAGTGTGAACAATTAGATAATAAATGAATTTCATTTAAAAGATTTTATACGACTATCTCAAATTATTAATGTAATTATAATTAGTAGAAATAATATAACAAAAACAACTCTGATTTTTGCTTTTTGGTTGCAGGTATTTAATAATCAGAATGTATGGTTAAATAAAAATTCAAATCACTTATATTCTATCATGAACCTTACCTTTTGAGCAAGCATCAACAACTTTATCAGCCTTCGCGATCAAGTCTTTACTTTCGTATTTTTTGGGATTGAGAGCCTTCACTTTGGCCCAGTCCACTTTTGAATCAGTTACCTGAAGTCACAATAAAAACAATTAAATTAAAACATTATATCCAATTAAATTAAAATAAAACTTTTTAAAAAGACATATTGTTGGTACCCAGCTAAAGTGACGTATCCGCTAATGTTCCCAACTTGAAAAGCCATTGAGATATAAAGTGGTGTAAGTCATTCTTTGTTCATTATTCTTTATTTTAATTAAAAAACTATTAATTTAATACAGAGTATATTAACTTCTAATTTTTCTAAATAGTTTAATATGCCTTGTGAGGGACTATTTTAACATTAAATTCTGCTGTTCCTTTCCAACAAGTTTATGAAACTTTACCTAAAGTCTTGAATATCTCAAAATTCCTGTTTTTACTTACTTTCACTTTTGCAATCAACGGCTCAAATAAATGTTAAATAGAAATTCGTTCACAAAATCACTGATGAAAAATACTTAATTATGAATTGACTAATCAAAATTAGAAATCAGCTACTGCCTTTTATCCTTAACCATAGTTGAAAAAGATGAAAACCAAGGGACTCAAGCTACAAATTTGGGAATAAGAGTTTTAATTATCAACGTACCAAATGTATGATTCAGTATTAATAAATTTGTGAGCTACCAATTATTAAGTAATAATTATTGCTAATATCATACTTTCTCGAAAAATTGTTACTAACGCTCATTGGATTCTCACCCAAAAAATTAAAATACAATTCTCTCAGAAATGTTTATATATGCCAACATGGCATTCTACCATTAATATATTAGAACGACACCTTCATGATCACACTTTGTGTTTATATCTGTAACATGATGACATCTGGTAGTCAAAAATACATCCATGAAGATTATTATGTTAAGAGTGTTGTTTAGATTTTACTGATCAATTTTCTATATTTATTAAATTTTACTTAAGATTAATTAACTATTTCGTAATATAAATAAATTGAACTTGAAGGGTCCAAATTAGTAGATATTTATTAGCATAATATAATAATCAATATTTTCTGACATAGGGAAAACAATAATACAATATAAATAGTAAACAGTCAAATTAGAACCAGTTTTTGGTTTAGTACATGAGAAAATCCAATATATAATGATATTCAAAATATACTCACATAGCCCATTTTGTGGAAGAAGCAACCGGCAACGCACTGAAAATTGCATAACAATATTAATATAATGCTAGAAAGGAAAATAATAAATAAATATGATCCTATTAAAATTTAACTGATTTTAGTATTATGGTTAATCAATATTAAATCGCGCTATTTTTTTACTCCTAGAGCGATTTCACCATACTCATACCTTTATAGAATATTTCTAATAATTATAATATATTTTCAATGTTACTAAATCCCGTTTCCTTTTCTCACATACAGTAATTTTCTCATTATATAAGATACTTCTATAAAAATTATAATAGAACCGTTAAGAACAAACATTGCATTCTAGCGAAGAAAAACATTCTTATTAAACTTAATTATAGAGGAAAATTTTGTAAAAAAAAAACAAAAAAAAACATTTGATTAAAATATGTTGATTCTAATCGTCTGTAATTTTCGCAGTTTTTTCCCTTTTAATGTGAACTTGATAAATGATTAAGATTTTTTTTTAAATTATTAATTAACCATAACAATAATAAAAAAAAAAACATTCTTTATTTTGTGTGGGTGCTCAGACCGAAAATGAACTCCGTTTTCTTACACCAAAAACAGATTTTTCTAAAATTCATGATATTTTGGAATAAAAAAATTAAGAAAACCTACCATAGCTCTTTGGGTGCTTAACCGATCGACTTTAAATTTTCAAGATATAAAAAATATGTTAAATATCAAATGGCACAAATAGGTCAATATTAAATTGAAATATCTTACAATAAATTGATTATTGTTTAGATTTATCCAAGCTGATTTTTTATTAGGTTCAGATATACCACATGTGGATTTTGTAGTTAAAATCAGATTGAGATCACGATTGTCTTTCCAATGGAACTAATTCTTTTGAAATTGGGCTACGTATACAAGAGAGGGTTTTTAAATTAATCTCGGAAACTTTCCAACAAATTAACCAACTTTATGTATATGTATATTTTACAGTAATTTTGTTTTTAATTCATTTTTCTTAATTCACTCTTTATCTATAGTTAATCAAAAAACTTTATTTATTTATTAAATAACGCAGGTATAAAAAGAAATAGATCTTTTTTATGCCGAAGAAAATTAATTTGTTTGCAAATTTACCTTGATTGACTTTTATTATAAAATCATAAGCAACCACAAATAGGTGGTTTATAAGGTATCGGTATAACATTACACATTTTGTGCGTTCTTAAATTATGCATTAAAAATTAAAATAAATGAAGACATAACTTAAATACATGAATTGAAAAAAAATTAAATCTTTACCGCTACAACCCAATGGAGAGTCAGGTGCGCAGTACTTTGTAAGGAAGTACTGTTACTTGAACAACAGTAGTACAAGGAGGTGATTTGGTCAGAATCACGCTCGACCGCCAAATTATCTAATTAAGGGTGCACACTTTATGAGGCTGGGTGGAACCTAAATGGCTGACTCACGGCTACAGTGAAACAGAAAATAATTATCAGACCAAGCCGGATTCGAACCTGAGTCCTTGGAGCTAGTAGTCCATTGCCTTACCAATAATCTACACACTTCTAAGTAAACGAATAAGGATAGTTTTATTATTCAATACCAAATCCAGAGAATTATGTCCTTTTTTTTAATTATAGTATATTAAAAATCACGAATTGTGCCCGGACCTTTATTTATTTAAAAATGACAATTATTAAAAGAAAAAAAATGGAAAATTGATTAAAACGCAATATATTTACTAAACTTTTTTAATACGATTGCATAAAACAATATTATATTAAAATCAATTAATTATTCATACTGCAAGTGTGTTTTCAATCATTGAAAATAAAACTTTTTCGTGGTTCTTCTTTCCACATTACATTCAGTAATTGGATCATATTTAAATCTTCTTATTCTTAAAGATCTACATTTCTACATCTTTCCACCACAAACAAATCCAAAAAGCTTGTTTAAATCTAGAAGCCATTTTTTCTAACACATCTTCAAATTTTCGATTGAATTCTTCTTCAATTTTACATGGTTTAAAGATTACATTCAATTACTTCAACATGATTTAAGTTCCTACCGGAATTATAGTTTAGCATCACATTACCAACTTAAATTATTATCAAATTTTCATTTTTCTTTTCAATATTTTAAATAATAGCTTACACATGAAAGGTTATTTTTTATTATTTTAATTTGAGATGTCATTTAGCTTTACTCATGACCACGTTTTCATATTCATCAAAACAATAAAGTGAAGGGATGAATTGTGTTTGATTAATCAAAGATTGAAAAATGATTAATGCTTTTATTAAAATCTGTGAATGTATGTCTCGATTTTTTGTTGGTAATAAAATCTATACACCTTGAATGTATTTTCATGCTAGTATTTTTGCATAATACGATACAATTCCTTCAGTCGAAGTTCAATCGAACCCACGACCTTCAGAACCAAGCACTCTGGAACCAACGACAGTGAACCTAATGGTATTTTTCATAAATTTTCGCAAATACCTCTAGAAGCCAAGAGGTCATTTAAAATATCTGTTCAGAAAGAATCGGTATATCTGTTTATATTCCCGTAATATAAATCCATTCATATTTATTTTTCTTTTTTTTTCAGAAAGATAATTATAAACTATAGAATTAAATATATACTAAGTGAGAAAAAATTTGTTCTCTCAAATGAATAAAATACTAACTTGTCCTCAAAAATTTCAATGTGAAAATAAAGATCTGAGGTCTAATCATCGATAAATATCCATATTCTGCTTTAAGGTTTAGGAAAACAATGTGACGTTAAATCTGAATACGTAGTTAATAAAAAAATAAATAAATGTACCATTTTGGCTGTTGATATATTTACCTTTTGGGCTTTATTTGTTGGCAGCTTTTCTGCTTTGACGATTTCGATTACGTCCGCTACAAGAAAATAGTTTCGTAAGAATAAAATATGTAGACATACAAAAGATTACATCAGATAGATTAAAAAATACTATTTGTAGCTGAAGTGCAATTATAAAATCAAGGATTATACTCACCGATGTTAGCTCCATGTTCCTTAGCACACGCTGCCACAGAGGCAATAACTTTCATTTTGTACTCATCGCTTGCCTGTAAGTAAAATATATTGTTATTGCCTTTCTTACTATTGTTTATACAGAACAATTTTAATTCGAAGTAAATTAATAATTTCATTCTGAGTTGTTAACTTGAAGCAAGAATCGGTTTTCTTTCCCCGTTTCAAGGAGCTGAATATATAAAATTAAAATTCGGTGAAGATTCTGTAATAAGCTTAAGGTTGATTTACGCCAATTTAATAAGCCTTAGAGCATAGACGCATGAGAAAAGAGGCTTTTATTCCTTTTGTTAAGAAAACGCATTCGTAAAACAAGTCAGTTACGAGTTGGAGGATATCAATGAACTGAAAAAAATTCTTTAAAGAGATAAAATTTCGCAAACTTACCATTGATACACCATTTATCATAAATCACTACGCTGATAAATTCACAATTGTTTTAAAAAATGAATTTATTTTATTAGAAAAAAAAAACTTAAGAATTTGTTTTTCTCTAACCATCAATCCAGTTTCATAAAGATTAAAAAAATCATTAAAAATGATTTCTTTACTTTAAATTGAAAACTGAATGAATTTTTTATAGTTGATTAGTTTTTTTTTTTGTTTCAATTCTTTTCTGATATTTTTCCCCGAAGGTTAAATTTTCGTTCGAGTACATCGCAGTAAGCCATTGAAAATTTTCTAATTTTGAGTAATAAATATCAAAAATATAATTTCTACTTAGGGAAAACGTACTTAATATTAGCGATTTCTTTATTGAATATTAATGGACGATACATCGTTATTGACTTGTTTGATGTATTTAAATTTCTTTATAAATTTAATAAAAATCCTCTTTTCTAGTATCCCTGTGGTTAATGAATAGTAAAAAAAGATCTACTGATTTTCAATCTACAAATATATATTATATTA
>NW_027115892.1:1786875-1813731 GCF_000696795.3 Halyomorpha halys
TGTATATGAAACATAAAACATGTTTACCTATTGTATTATTTTGTACCGTTGTAAATTACATTAAATAAATAATTTAAAATGACAAATTATAAAAATATATAGGAAACTCACCGCCCAAGACAGGCAAACAGCAGAGAGAATTGTGGTAAGGAACAGGAGTGAATTCATCTTGGGATATTTCTGCTGGCTGTAGGGAGTATACAGCTTATATAGTCTCAACCAAGGACGGTACAGCCGCTTATCAACTGGTTTACAGAATTCTGGTTCTGTATTAATTAATGATTTATTTGATATTGATAGTTTTATATTTCTGAGTTGTATATTTTTAATATTTTACATAAAATTAAAAAAATTAAATTAAATTAAAATAACATCTCTTACGCTGACTGTATTAAGAGATTGATATCAATATTTAGTCTAAGGAATGATTTTCTATTAGTGTGACATTATGACACAGAATTGCTGAGTTGTATATTTTTAATAGTATTCATAATATTAAACAAATTAAATTAAAATAACATGTATTACACTAACTGTATTAAGATATTTATATAAACATTTAGTCTAAGGAATGATTTTCTCTCAATGTGACATTATAGTAATCGTTTCGAATAAACGAACTAGGGGCTGGCTGTATCAATATTAAAATCATCACTATCAATTAATTTTTTCTGACTTAATCATCAGTAATTGGAATTATGTTTATAAACTACATTATTTACGAACATTTTTCATTACTTTTAAACCGATTTACTTAATTTTTTTATTAGAGAAATACAACTTAAATTGTAATCATTTTATACATTTTTGAAGGATCCTGTTTTTTAACATTAGAAAAGTCGAGTAATGTAAAACCATTGATGATACGTATTTTTTTTATAGAAGATATATTTTTCCATTGAAGGACCACTGAATTATTCTTAAAATGGTCAATATTTATGATAAAACATTTTTTGTAAACAATTCAAAATTAAATAAATATTTTCATAATAACTTATTTTTTTCTTATAATTCTTTTATTTTCTTACAACGAATATTCATACAATTCAGTTAAATGGATATGGGATTTTTTTATGAAGTTTTGAAAACAAAAATAACTACAAATTGTCGGGAAAAAATATTAATTTTTGTTCTATAATTGAACAAAAAAACAAACAAACTCAAACTTGAATAATAGAATATTACGTATCGATTCAAGTTGACATGAAATATCATATTAGTTCATTTTTATTCGTTACCCAATCTGTACATAAAATGGGCATTATGAAAAATAAATTGTAGTAAATCTAAATAATTAGATTACTTATTTTTTATTTATGATTGTTTGAGAGTGGTTTAGTTTATTCTTAATTTAAAACAATTTTAATCCTTTTTTTCCTCTCAACTTTTATTCTTTAAAATTTCTCCAACGTTTCGGCCCTCAGGCCATTCTCAAGGGTTCCACCTTCAATATTGATGTCATTTCTTTTTAAAAAACATTGCAGGCTAATTGCCCTTGTCACATATAACTTATTTTATTAAATTTGATATCCTAGATATAAAACTTATTTTACAAACCACTTTCCCTACTTTCATTTATATTTACAACTTAAAAACAGAACCTACCTTCAAACAGAGTCCTAACCTCTGAATTGAAGGTTGTATTCTTGAAAATGGCCTGAGGGCCGAAACGTTGGAGAATTATAAAGAATAAAAAGTTGAGAGAAAAATAAGGATCAAAAATGTGTTAATTTATAATAAATCTAAATAATGTTTTTTCTTTAAATGTTCGAATTTTTTTTTCATCCCTCCTTGCTTCTTGGCAATATAGTGTAAGATTTATCAACCGAAAATTATACATTTCAATATATATCTTATTTTGGTATCATTTGAAATTTATATCTGTAAATATGCTGTGAATGCGCCGTCTGTTCCCTATGACCATTAGCTGTAAATACATGGAAGAATGTAATATTACTTACACGGTAAAACATGATTTGTAAGCAGGATGAGAAAAAAAGAAAATATATGATTATGAAATGAGATCAATATAAATACAGATATATTTCATTAAACTTTGACTGCTTATAATTATGAACATTTTTTTTTATTTTCTGCATTTCTGGTGACTCTTAAATTGTCACTAATTACTCCAACAAAAGCATTATATTTTTTGAAATATAATTTTTCTGTTTTGGAGATAAAAATGCTATGATTTAAGTGAGATTCCTTTTCTTTTTCTCTTGATTCTTTGACTTTATTATATATTTTTATTTATTTCTTCCTCTACCATGAAAATTACATGACAGTTTTGACGAATTAATCGGATATTAAAGGATCTTAGGAATGATAAGGAGCTTTGATTTATTAGGAAAAAAAATCAACGATTCTGAAAACATGTTGTGGTTACCAATATATCTTATCGGCTCTTTTATGTTAAATTTATTAGGCTTCGACGGGTTGATATATTTATTTGTTTCGTCTAATCAATATGTACATTGACAGCAAGGATTAAGTAAAACTTTTCCTGTAGTAAAACATCTTATACTCTTTAGAATTATGAACTATTATTTTTTTAAATGATTTAGTCTTTCCCATGATTTCAATTTGTAATGAATAATTCGAGTACTTGCTCATTAATTAGGTAGTGTGGTGGTTTTATATGTCACTTTGTTTTAAAGTTTATATTATTTGTTTATATTCTTTTTTTTTGTTTCTTACCTCCTGGAGCAAAGAAGAAGGCATTTACAAATATATATGTATAAAAAAAAAAATTATATTATTTGTTTCGGGTGAATTGATTTGGCTTCCAATAGTTGCGAGAATTTATGATTTTTTTTTCTGCAAGAAGTAGCAAGTCGGTAAACTTTATATAATCTTAAAAGTAATAATTCTTTTATGAAAACAATAATTTCCTTTCCATGCAGTCTGATAAGACGAATAATATCAAGCTAACATACTATTTTTTTAATATATTATCAGTTCTATATATCTTTGATGCGCGATCATAAGAGCTTAAGTCGAAAATATGGATTTTCAGGAGAGCAAAAACAAAATTCAAAATATTATGTAAAATCTAATTATTGATGTTTTTGTTATTGTTATTTTTATAAAACAATATAGTACTAAGTATATCTGAAGCGTAAAGACCTTATTACCAATCGGTAGCTCTGATTTGGTGCTATAATACAACATAATCTCCAAACGCTCAAAAAGTGACTTAATTCATGACCACGCATCAAAGATATAAAACTATAGATAAAGGAATATAACAATACATTTCTTATTTACATTGTTTAATAATTTATGTTCAATACATGATGAGATAAGAAAAAAGATACTATATAATAATATAATATTACAATAATAATAATATATTATAATATTAACAGGGCCTCAAGTAATACTACTTTTATCTTCCAATCTTCTTGAAAATTGGCCCCGTTGTTTAATGAACTTTTGATTCTTTCTAAATGTGTTTTTCAGTAATACCTTGATTTATCAAAACCTCATGGAAAATTATGTTGAATAATCATCTAACCTTGAACAGGATAATCTTCTTGTTTTTTGTATTGGTTAAAATTAAAATCAAATAACAGCGATGGCTCACACGATGACTTCGTAATTGAATTTTTACTGTGGTTTACTTAATTTTTCAGCTTAAATAAAACTGTCTTATCCAATCTATATCTAGAATAGATTTACACCGATTTTTACAGCCTAGTTAATTTATTAATCAGCACAGAGTATGTAATTAATTTGATTTTAAATTATATATTCTGTGCCTTAAAAATCTGTGTGAATCATTTAAAATAAGTTCAATATATTCTTAATTTAAAACAATTTTGATACTTTTTTCCTCTCAACTTTTATTCTTTAAAATTTGTCCAACGTTTCGGCCCTCAGGCCATTCTCAAGGATGCCACCTTCAATATTGATGTCATTTCTTTTTTAAAACTGAAAATTGCAGGTGAATTGCCCTTGTCACATATAACTTTTTCAAAAAAATTTTTATCTTAGATTTAAAACTTTTTTACAAAATACTTCCTTCCTTCACTTACATTTACAACTTAAGGTTTAAGGTTTTTAAGTTAACGTTAGAGAAATTTTAAAGAATAAAAGTTGAGAGGAAAAAAAGGATTCAAATTGTTTTAAATTAAGAATAAACTAAACCAATCTCAAACAAGCATATATAAAAAATAAGTAAAGTTCAATATAGATTCTGACCAAGTTCTAAGTCATCGAACTATCAGATAAGAAGGTTCTCATTCATTTTGTGAAAAAAAAAAAATAATAAATACACAAATTGTATCAAAAAATACAATTACAAGGTTATCATGTGGGACCATCGATATTTCGTTGTTGTATACTGTAATTAATTTTAACTTTTTTGTATGAAGTAATTAATTTTATTGTTTTTATATGATTTAATTAATAATATTTTTGAAGAATTTAGATTGGTCAGTATGATTAATCTATATTTTTTTATTTATCGTCAGTTCATTCCTTCACGAAACTTTTGATAGAGCTTAGGAAAATAATATAATGATTGTTGTGTTGATATTTATAAATATTTTACCCACTTTGCTTAAAGTAGGCGTGCCCAACCTTTTTGGTTATTTTGTGATTTAAGGAAAACCTGTCTAAAAGGAGTCTCAAAGTAACTATTTTTTGGAATGTTGGACGAGAACTTTTTTGTGTTAACTTGTACAAAAATTAAAAAAGAAAAACTAAAAAAAAAACTGGCTGGCCTCGAACTAACTCTGAACATTGCAGCCCAAGGCGCTCCTGGAATAAAGCAATGCATTTTTGGCTTGGTATCTTTTTAGAAGCCCATATTATTTGTAATCACCTAAAACGTTATAACAATAATAACAAAATATAAAAATCAACACCAGCGGAATGGTCCCTCCCCGTTCCAATAATCCACTAGCGTAAGCCAACCAAGTAACAACCTTCATTGGACCCCTCACCTAACCTTATAATGCCAAAAGGCAATCCAAGGTATCATTAACACCCAGATATACATATAGCATACCTCCTATATGTATGTACCAAATATTCAATAACATCATTACAGGAGGGTATGAAAAAAAAAAAAAAAATCAATATTCACTAAAGATATGTACACATAAAATATTCAAGTTGTATAGAATAATAACCGTTTTTCATGTCATATATATATAAAGTAAGATTGGAAACCTATTTTGATTTTGAATATTTTTGAAATAATTTCTTTATTATATGTATCCAATAATATTGTTGAAAACAAAAGTTACAGGTAAATGATATTGAATCATTTAATATTACCGAAACTAATCTTTATAGTGATAATATTTGTTAAGTAGTTATTGAACTTTAATAGAGAAGGAGTATTTACTAGAGTAAATAATTTTAGTATGTATTGGTTAATAGAAAACCCTTTATCAACACTTGGCGTTTGCCGTATTTCGGAAAATTATAATAAAAATACTGTGTCCTTCTAGAGATCCCCTAGGAATAGGATACGTGTAATGTAGCACGTCAGGTCTCTGGGATTCCCCATCTTCACGCAGAGGCCTAACAATAAAGGAGTTGAAGAGTAAAAACAATTGATGGAATATATTTGTTATAAAATGTATTACTAAAATGTGACCAAGGTTCAGGAATATTTTAAAATCCGTATTGACCGAATCAATGGATACAAACAATGAGTCAATGGCTAATTCTTCTAGCATCGTGTTATCGTGGTAGTACACCTGTTCAATTAACTGAGTGAACAATTAATCGATTTTATAGCTTTTAAAAAAGTGTTGTTTTTTTTCAAAATATTTTTCCTAGATCATTAATTTTGATACTAGAGGTAAACATTTTTAAAATTTTAAAATTGAATTTAATAAAAAATTTCAGTTGATTTTTAAACAATTCTTTATGAATAGGTATAAATTGAAATGAAAATCAATGATATATATATAAATTAAGTAGTTTAATTTAGCTTTTTCGAAACATCCCGTGGAATCATCAACTAATCATTTATCTCTCTTTGCCATATTTCGGTAGAATTTAAAACATATTTTCCTTTGAAAAATACAGTAAAAAATTTGTAATAAAATAGAATCCTTCATATGTGATTTTGAAACTCAGTATATTTCCTTCATTTTCCTATACCAGCATTTGATTTACTTTCTTACTATGTTTCTGAGCCATTTGTCAGTATATAATATTTCAGAACTCATCTTTCTTAGCCCATAAATGTTTAATATAGTAAAACAATTAATTTTTTAAACATTTAGTGATTCAAACATAATCAGTTTTAAAGGTCCACTAATGCCTGTTGAACAGATTCCATACTTAAGACTCCATCTTGACAAGAGACTTACTTGGAATCCACACACAAGACTGAAACGACAAGAAACTGCTCGTAGATTCCGATTGCTACAACACTTACTTGACAAACGCTCTAAACTCCTCATTCACAACAAAATATTAGTATACACTACAATAATTAGACCAATTTGGACATATGGAATTGAGCTCTGGGGCTCCACCAAACCATCAAATTCTTCTCGCATCCAATCGTTACAATCCAAAATCCTACGTAAAATCCTTGAAGCTTCTTATTACGTCACAAATAAACTCATTCATAAAGACCTTAACATCCCATTCGTTGCAGATTTGACCCAAAACAGATATGCGTCTTTTTATTCCAAACTCCTTAACCATCCTAACCCATTAATTCTTAATCTTTCATCCTTAACAATCCCTGATAGTCCCCCGAGGCCTCTGAAAAGAAGATGGCCACGGGACCTTCTAATTTAAATTAATGTTTGAAGTACCACCAATGGGTGGTTCCTTCCCAAGATTTTCAAGTGTATATGAAACATACTACATATTTACCTATTGTATTATTTTGTACAGTTGTAAATTACAATAAATAAATAATTAAAAAAAAAAAAGTTTTAAAGATGCCTGCCTAAGAGGTGGATTATATCAAATGTTAGGAACATTTGAATATATTTTGACCGGATAAAAAAAAAGTACATAATTTATAAGATAACTTATAATTATACTAATTATATTCTCATCACTTTTCTTTAACGTTGGAATATTATGTAATTTGTTTATAGTTAGATTGTGAATGAAATTCTTCCATCACAATTTATGATATTCTATTCATTCGGAGCTACTTCACAATAAGGAATTTAATTAACAAGTTTTTACAATTTACTCACTATCTATTTTTTTTTTTTACTTAATATTCCATTATATTTATTAAATCTGATTATCTTGCTTTTTGTAATGGTTTTTCTGTCCTTGTCATTGCGTTGTCCCATTTTTTCAACATCCATATTACTGTATAAAAATTGTGTCTTATAATTGCTTGTCCAATTAATTAAATATTCCAAACACGCAGCCTGACACGTGTGGTATTATTATGCACTATAACCATTTTCCCACTAATGGTAATTAAATAAAATAAATGTAATTGAATTTTAAGTAAAATTGTGAATTAGGAAGCCTCAAGACCTTGAAAATAACAATATAAGCATAATTAAAGGATAATAATAGTGTAAGATCATTCCCAACGTGTCTTTACATATTGCCACTCAAGCTCTGATACTCTGTAGCTAGAAAAAAATAAACAATACCATTTTAATATTTCGAATAATAAAAAATCAACCTGGATACATATCGCCTCAACCATCATTTCGTAGAAAACTATATATATTTTTTTCTGACTCAAGAATGGTTATGATATGCCTCTATTAATAAATTAATGAAATATTAATTCTTATTTATTTATTTTTTATATATCTATACAATCGTATATTTATTATTTTTTAATACATATAATCATTCCTTTTATAAATATATATTATTACTTTCATATGTATTGCTTTCAATATTTATCTATTCTTTTTATTATATTTGGTAACATTTTATAATTATAAATGTTTGCTTAATATGTTTATTTATTTTATTTTAATCATAGTATATATGTATTAGAATGTTTTTTTTAAATATTAATAGATTGGTAATGTGGACGACCATGTTGGGTTGCATGTATATATTTGTTTACAATATTGGGAATGTTTATATAATTTTTATGCTTTTGATTTAAATTTACTTTTATTTTTAATGGAAGAAATAAAAAAAATGTTTAGAATTGAAATAATGGAAAAAATAACACATTTAAATAATGATAAAAAGCCAAAAAAAAAAATTTTAAATGTGTAAAGGAAGAAATTATAAATATTAAAACGAAAAAAAAATCATGTATAACTTTAGAACATAATTCAAAAGTTTTTATAATGTGTCAATTTACAAAATTTTATTCTGTGACTATTTATGTTAATATGATTTTTAAAAAAATGTGCTGTACTGGTCATAAGTATGCTGTGTATGAGATAACCTAATGAAGTTGGGCAGCATAATAATCTTGATAAAGTATTTTTTCTCTATATATAAATATTTGTCGAAGTTATGAATTGTTCCTGGAGAATAATTTTGATTTTTTTTTTTTAAATATAGAAAAATTTTGGACATTTTCTTGAAGAAGTTTGTCGGGGGGTGCGGTCAGCAAAGAACAACATAAATAAACAAAACCATATTTATTTATTTTATGCCGACGTTTCGACATGAGTTTCAGGTCTTCATCAGGGGTTGTGGCGTAGAGGGAAGATTGGTAACTGCTATTGTACATTATTATTTTTTCTTATTTAAAGACATAAAAGCCATTAGTCATCATCGTAATATTTTCTAATTTTAAACCAATATGGTGCACTAATGACATTTCAAAATGTCAATGATTCAAACATGACGCCAAAGTATTTTAATTTTTTAGGTGCATCCTTTAAAACTATGTTCGAGAGAAGTATACATATATATTTTATCCCATATTAAATATATTAGAATTTTAAGATATTAAATTTAGGTTTCCAGATTATTATACGTCGTATTGCTTGAAACTAAATTAGTAGCAATAGGATATATACAGGAAGTGTTTCCAGTTATAATTAAAGTGCAGGAAAGAAGCACAATTAAATGGTAGTGAGGAGAGAACCAGTTCTGAGGGCTGCCTTACGCCAGGCCATGGTCAGCAGCTACCTCAAGGTTAGGTGCAATTCATCGAATTTATAATTAACGCTTTTATTTACATCTTTCAATGATTGCAGTACGTTTATTTACAAACTAATTTATCCGGTAATATGCACAACACGGACAAATATAGAATTGCTATAGAAACCATCCAAGTAGGTAAGAAATGGAAATGAGGCGAAGTAAAAGAATATATTAGTTTATGGATCAGTATAGATTCCTGACAATTAATATATTTTTTGTTAGTGGGCCTAAATAAGATAAATATGAGATTAATTTTTATTAATATATTCTTGTTTGAGAGTGGTTTAGTTTATTTAAAAACAATTTTGATCCATTTTTTTTCTCAACTATATTCTTTTCAAAACCTTCCAACGTTTCGACCCTCAGGTCATTCTCAAGGATACCTACAAAAAGTTTTTTTAATTTTATATAACAATTTCATTATTTCCTTCACTTACATACTGATTTTTTTTGGGCCCTACCTTTATTATGATGTCACTTTCTTTTTTAAAATCTTAAAAATGCCGGCTAATTGCCTTTGTCCCTTCTTTAAATAAATTCATCATTAAAATAATATCATAATAACATTATAAATTTTTTAAAAAAAAAAATAGATTCCTACTTACATAACTTTTTCTTTATAATTCCTTCTTAAATTTAAAACTTTTACAAACTTCTCTTCTTTCTTTCATTTACATTTGCAACCTTAAAACAGAACCTGCCTTCAACAGGTTAGGACTCTGTTATCACCTTATCATATTACATAATTTTTCTAAAATCATTAATTTACATTTTCAATATAATTTAATTAACATTTATTACTAATTATTCTGCTTACAACACAAACATTTTTTAATATATTTAAAGAACAAATTATTGGCATAAAATTTTACCTTTGAAATTGTCTTTGATTGACATTGTATTTTGAACCACGACGAAACCAAGAATGCTTTCAATCAATGAAATTGGTCCATAGTATCGAAGAAAAATGGTTCGCATTAATTAGCGGTTAAAGAAAAAAAAAGTCCCAAAGTTTTTACATCTAGAAATCTAAAGGAATCAACAACGAAATATTAAAAATAGTCAAGCAACCATCCTTGGGCAACTTCTTGATTATTGTTATGAATTGATTCATAAGGTCCTCTTGATTTTCACAATAGGTTTCAAAAGATAGCAGTTTATGTAAGCTTATATTTTATAGACTTAAATTTTCTCTATAAAAATAATGTATTCAGGTTAAATTTAATATTCAGATGAAAAAAAAATATTATAATAAATATCTCAAAATATAAATTTTCTTAAAAACGTAGACTTTGAAAATAAAATAATAAGTTAGCAGTAAACGCATTACTAATTGTTTACAGAAACTTAATGCTTTCTCAAGCTTTCTCTGCATTTTTCAAAACCTTTCATGGAAAGGCCAATATCACAGAGATTACGTTACCTTTGGAATTTCAGAAATAATTGTAAGCTATGCTGAGTTTGGAAATTTTTAAAACAAATTAATTAAGAGAAGCTACCAACTTTTTTTATAAGTATCATTAGTAGTAACTGGCCACAATTTTAAGCTAATTTAGCAAGGTACCCCATTGTGTGGTATTCAAGAGAATTTTAGATGGGTAAAAATGGTTAATTGACCAAAACTACTGTGTACAAAAGGGTATCACGTTTAGAGATTAGTTAAATACTTAATCATTTGTGGGTATGCTATGAGTTTTGAGAAAAAAAAACAACAGATTTTCAACTTTGATTATTTAAATTATCTTATGAGACTCTGTAAACGTGTTGAAACAATTTGAGAAAAAAAATACTGAAAGTGTTTTATTGAATAGTTTAAATCTATCTGTAGCATTTTAAACATTTTTTGAGCAAATTCTACAACCGACTTCGGTGGCTCAAATTACTCGGTAATATACCACGAAACAATTTGAGCTCAAAATAGTGAACAAATTACATTATATTTCAATACCTCTTTAAACTACTGAGCATTAATGATGACAGACAATTAGAGACAAGTTTATTGTACATATATTATATAGAATACAGTTGTTTCTCAGATCTATGAAATATAGACGTTGCAAGTTCATCAAAGTATCGATATTCCATTTCATCCGTCACCTTGATTGGAGTATCGAATTCGTATAGAAACTTCAAGAGTATCGGATGAAAAGTTTCTATACTTGACGAGTTAACCCAAAGAAAATTTGTTAACCGAACTCAACATATATCAATGACTCCGATTCCGACACCCTACTGGGTACCCAAGTCATAGGCCGACCACTTAATAAGTATCATATTGACAGCAAACCATCATTACTATTTCAAGCATATAAGCCAGAATATATCAATACCACCGAAGTATCAATATTACCGCAAGTATCGGACAACAAGCATGGACACCACGAAGTTTATGGAATTGGAAGTATCGATACGTCCCTAATAATACATTGCAAACTATTTGTATTTAGTTAGGGTATCTTTACCAAATTTAATGTATTATATGACTTGTTGATAATTATCTTGATTAAATTATGATGATTTGTAGGTGCTAATTATGAATTATTGCACAGATATAGAACGAGTTTCATAGATTTTATAATCTTCGAACTGGCATAAATTTGAAAAAGTTGTTCATCATTAGTTAAATCTCAAAAATTTTATATTTTTATAGAGATAGGAAGAATTGTAGGTGATATATTAAGTCAAGTGACATGAAATTTATTATTATAATAAATTCAATAGTCCCGTTCATTCAAAACATTTCCATTAATTACAATTATCATATTATAAAATAAAAACAACATATTACATGTTAAAACGGTGGTAGATTCCCATACACCAACCCAATCACATCCATAATTCATGCTCTTTCTATTAATATTACCAGCGTTACAATGTCAAAGGAAATCTATTAAAATATAAAATGGTTAAAAAGAAATTAATTTAAAGAAAAAATGCGAAATAATACCATTTGCCAAAAATGATGGAATGTTATTGCATATCACCTTAAATAAATTGATGAATTATCAGAGAAGTTGCTCAATAAATGATACACTTGGTATTGTAGTTGGGTATCTTCCACATCCCAACAAAGCTCAAGGCTCTTATGAAAATAGATTAGTATATTTTTATAATGTTTACACGCATTGTTGCATGAGGTGGAATGTGCATGCAAGGAGCCGTAGCATGTTGTGGAAGACACTGAACTACTCTACCAAGTTTCGTTATTGCACTTTTTCTCTCATGCAACTGTGCGGTTAAAAATGTAAAAAATACATATATGATTCAATAAAATATTGAAAATTTAACACTGAATTAATAAAATAATTACAGATTAAATGATTTGAGTGAATATCACTGGAATAATATACCTAACTGAAGGGCTCTTTCTTACTCTATATGAAAACCTAAATAAAAAAACAGTTTAAACTTTGATTAAAATAATAGATAATTTAAAATAATAAACAACCTATAAGCCCGAAGTGAATACAAATCACTTTAAATAAATTGATGAGGTATTAGAGAAGTTTCTCAATAAATGATAAAACTTGGTATCTTCCACATCCGAAAAAAGGCTCAACGCTCTAATGAAAATTGATTAGTTTATTTTTTTAATGTTTACATGCATTGTTGAGGCGGAATGTACATGAATGCTTAGCATTTTGTGGGAGGCACTCAACTACTTTACCATGTTTCATTATTACACTTTTGTCTCATGCAACTGTGCATGTAAAAATTAAAGGAGTACATATTTTATTCAATAAAATATTGAAAATAATAATTTTTAGTATATTAATCTATTTTCAGAATAGCATTGCGCTTTATTCGCATGTGTAAGAGACCCGACAGCAATACCAAACTTATAAAAGTTTTCACTAATAATTCACCAATATATTCTAGTACATCACAGAGTAAATCATTCGTAGAACTAGATAGTTTTTATGGCCAATCTTGAACTGAAATCAATGAACTGGCTTTGCATAGATTTGGCATTATATATTTGATTAAAATTTACTAATATTTAAGCCTCAGAAATTTTATATATTTTAGATATAGAAAGAATGGTAGGTTACATCTACCAAGAGGGTATTAAATGTTAAATAAAGTGAAATGAAATGTTCTGTTACAATAGATTCATTGGTCATATTCAGTCCAAACATTTTACTTTAATTACTATTATTAAATAATAAAACAAAAACATAAATGACATAAATCTGCGTTACTTCATATCACCTTGAACATATTAGTGAGCTAATTGTGAAGTTCTTAATAAGTAATAAAACTTGGAATTATAGTCTCTTCCACATCCAAGTGAAGCTCAAGGCTCTTCTCAAAATAGATTAACATACTTTTTTAATTTTTACACGCACAGTTGCATGAGAGGAAAAGTGCAATAACGAAATTTGGTATAGTAGTTGAGTGTCTTCCACAACATGCTACGGCTCCTTGCATATACATTCCGCCTCATGCAGCAATGCGTGTAAAGAATTAAAAAATATACTAATCTATTTTCATGAGAGCCTTGAGTTTCGGATTTGGAAGATACCCGACTACGATACCAAATTTTATAATTTATTAAGAAACATAACTAATAACTCATGTATTTGTTTGTAGATATGCAGTAACAATTCGCCCATTAGGGCAAATAGGTTGTTTTTTATTTTGAATTGTTTATTATTAATAAAAGTTCAAACTGTTACATAATATTAGTTCTTGTTGTTATAATTACATTATTATAATATATTACAAATTTATTGTTAGTAGGAAAAGTCTTGATTAAAAACATTAACTCTAAGTTTATGTTTAAAATTTAAATTTAAAATATGGATCTAATTTTGAAACAACTTGAGCTAATTTTTATGTAGGTTTTTATATGGAGTAAGACTGAGCCCTTCAGTTAGGTTTATCTTTTGTTCATTCAAATCATTTAATCTGTAAATTAGTTATCAATTCAACGACAAATTTTCAATATTTTAATAAATATTGTAAAATTATAAAATTTTATATGTGTATATATATATACACATCCAGGACTTCGTCATGGAGAATGGTAGAAGACGTTTCCCAAGCCTCAAGAATTTAAAAACCCAAAACTAGGCAGATTTGAAATTTGGGAGCCTATTTTCAAAAATTGTTGTTAGCATAAGTTTAATGAGGTTATTGACTTCTTCGCCAACTCAACTACAAAAAAATTGTACAGGATTTCGTGACGCGAGAGAGCGCTCCAGATGTAACGGAAGATGGGGGCAACACTCCACATGATTTGCATTTATATTAAAATATCTTGAAAACTATACGTTAAAACCATGGTGTCACTATAAACCAAACTCTCTCCTGGAAAAATCACGTCTCCGATATTTTCCATCCTAAAGCGTTTAAATTATCTTCGTCACCTAATTCCTTCTCAAACCCGTAGGCTCCTGGTTACTTCCTTAATATTCCCCCACTTTGATTATTGCTGTGTTGTTTACAGGGGTGTCTCTGGGGATCTCGAAGCCAAATTAAAACGATTAATTAAATGCTTTGCTCTTTGGGGTCCTCCAGAACACCTCTGTCACCTGATTTTATGAAGAATTGACACTTCACGCCACTGCTTTACCCTTTCTTCCGTCGTAAATATTTTCTGGCTTCCTTCCTTTACCAAGTTATCCAATACCGCCATCCATCGTACAACTCTGATCCTCCTATTCAGGTTATATTACAACTATGATATCCTTCAATTTAAATTCTCAGTGCATTCCCACAATACCCGCTCACGGCCTTCAGACTTATATGTAACTGCACATCGAACCGCAGCCTTTGGTAGATCTTTCCTCATCCCTTCCTCATCCCTATGGAATTCTATTCCCTCCTCATTCGTAGTTCTAATACCCTTTCCAAACTTCAAATCCTGTATCTTTGACCATTTTCTGTCCACCCATTTCCCAAAGAATAACAATAAAAAGTTTCAAAGTTTATATATTTTCTGTACTTAGTGTTTCAGATTTTCGTTTATTCTTGTAAATATGTATATTAGCAAAAATTGTACCTTTCCATTTATTATTTTTATTTTAATTATAGTTGATTTTTATCATTTTTGTTATCTATTATTTATTTATCATCAAGTTTTGGCCATCTTATGTTTTATGATATGACATATGGTTTTACTTTATTTGTTCATTTCTTATTTTATATATTCTGTTAATTATTGTTGTTCATTTTAATCTTTTCAAATTCATTATTTTACTGTATTTTATGACGTTTTATAATTTCATTATTATTTTGTATTTCACTCTATGGCTCTAAAGCCTAATTTTGATGCCTGTATATTATTCTAAAGAGATCAATCCCAGAATAAATAAAGAATATTATTATTTTAAAAAAATAAAAAATAAAAATCGTAGCTCCATGCTGTTAATAACAGAAATGTTCATTTCATCCCCATTGGGGGAGCTTATTCAAAATTGTAATATGACGCTTCACCAAGTTAGACAGGTGAAAATTGGAAAAGATATAGCCAGAAATAAAGTAATTTGAATGAAATTTTGGAACATTTGAATTAAAATATCTTGAAAACTGAATATCGTAGTTGCATACTGTAAGGGAAGGAAATGTTCAGTATTTCTTTTTGTGGCAAAATTATTATATTTCTGTCGGCCCGTCCCAAGACTGCCATTTTTTTTTCTGGCATACTCACTTTTTAGAGAGGTAAATATAAAAAAAAAAATCAGGTACAGGACGAATTTTTGGGTATTACTCTGAACCTCGCGGAAAGCTGGGAAATCCGGTCAGAACTGTAGGGAATTTTTAAACTCTTCCCTTCCTCCCTTTAATAAATATTTTAAGCAACTTCTTTGGTGAAATATACTAATTCAAGTTTTGTCTTAAGTTGTGAACCTTTATGATCTATGAGAAAACTAAAGTCTATGATACGATGTGACTCATTGTGAAAAATATGCAAAACAAATGAAACAGTATACATTAAAATAAAAACATAAAAGTAAGAAAAAAAGGAATATACCTAAAATAGAATAAATTAACTTTAAATGCAATTGATATGGGGAAAAGAAAGAAATGAAACCCCTTCCGTTTAACTCAAAGATGTAAAGAAAAATAAAACAGAAACTTGGAAAAGAGATAAAGAATGAAGGATAAAAAGTAAAGATAGGTATAATGTATATGAAATGCAAAACCGAAAAAATACAAAAAACATTCACACAAAATCGTCCATTATAACAGCATTCTACTCCCGGGGAAAATCCATGTGAACTTCTTCAATATTGTTTCTCTTTTTTGACTTTATCTCTGATATATTCAGAGATTCCTCTCTTTCCGTTTTATTTTTTCCTTGTGTTTCAGTTTTTATCGAATAGTTAAGTAACTAAATGAAATAAATTTAAAGTAACAAAACAATAAAAACAGAAGCATTCTTATGATGGACAGCATTCAACTCTTTGATGGCAAAATGTATTCAAGAATTATTTCAACAGGAAGAGCTTCTGATAAATTCCAATTTGGATAAAGAATTGTGATAATAAATCTTTAAAGAGCAGAGAACAACCTTTATCTACCTATATTGGTTTCTTCATCGATCTTGTAGATTTATGCAATTTATGTATTTATGCGGTAACACGATGGTTATCACACTGGTCAACAGCAAACTTTCTTCTTCTTATTCCTGGATTTTTTTTAAAACATCCAGTATAAAATTTGTAGAGGATAAAATATACTAAATAATTGACAAATATAATTTTATAGCTCTTATTTCAGCAAAATCATGAAACCAAATGTATACATCTGAAACATTAGGGTAATTCTACCATCATAACTACTAAGTAATGAGAAACATGAATTTTACACAAATTCGGGTACGAAATTACTTTTATCAAAACAATTAACTAAGGTGCTTTACTAGTAAATAACAATGATGAGAATAAAAAAAAAAAAAAAAAATATTCAATAAATTTGAAGAAAACGAAATAAAGCCAAATAAGTTAACAATTCCAATAAACATTAATAATAATAAATAATAATAATAAACATTAATTTCAGTTTATATTAAGCCAATATGCTTGGTAGAATAAGTAAGCCTTACCAGGTATTATATACCTTGTATTATAAATAAATGTAACAGTCGGAAATTTTCGTCAAGTATTTTTTTAGTTTAGCAGATCTAGATAACCCGAATGGATTGTCCTTGAAGTTTTTCTGCTCTACCAATCTAGAAGAAAAAGAGACGTATAATCTTCTTGATCTTACAGTAAGGTATCTACAGACATCTCAACGGTTTCGCAACACTGCTTACAGACAGAAGAGCACTTGAAACCTACTAAGGCACAAGCCGTGTTTCATTCTTATAAAATCAGAACCCTGCTAGACGCACTGGCACCTGGATCTTTAGATTCATTTGTTCTCTGAACATTCTTTGAGGAGAGAGCTACAATTATTTTCGCCGTACACGGAGAAGGTGCTATAACAGCCATCCATAGAACTTTTTCTACTAGGTTACCTGAAATAGATTTGAAGAGAAGAAACAAGACTTATCAAAAAGAAAAGAAGATCTACGTTCTCTCAAATGATTTACACAGCATTATGTTGTGAACTCACGAAATTCGAATCAATCAAATCAAATCAAAGAATGAAATCACGATTGATAATCACTAAATTAATGTCTGCTATTTTATTTTTAACCAAAGTCTCGTTTATTTTCTAAAACATTTACGTCGTTTTAGCTGAACATTCGCTATTATATATACCTACTACTTCATTCATAACATTTTTTATGATGCTGTGGATAGCTTTTATGTCCCCATGTCAAACCAGTTTCCATCCATGCCCTTAAGAAAGCGTTGAACCTCATTTTCCAGTTCCTCGTCGGAGCTGAATCACCTTCCAGCCAAATGTTCTAAGGTATAAGAAGGTTAGTTGTCAGAAAGCAGCAATGAAGTCTAAGACAATTCAAACAAACATTATATGTCCATAATGTCATCCTAAGTGTGGAATCGAAAATAGGTTTTGTTAGCTCACTTTATATCTGCTGGAGACACATTAAATGTGAAACTTTATTACTCAGTGAGACTATTTGAACCTGGAGATGATTCAGCTCTGAAAAGGACTTGAAAAATTTGGTTCCTAAAGGACATGGCGGAAAACTAGTATGGCATAAAAAAAGTAAACAAAGTAGAATTTGTTTTGTAAATAATCCGAAGATTATTATTTTATTAGGGAGAAATTTCTCCTAGTGATGTGGTAGCTTCATATGATTGTTAAATAAGTATGGGGCTTCTTTCCGGTTACAAAATTGGGTATATAGTTACAAAGTTTATCTTGTATTAATAATAATAGAGTTGGTTTTAGTAATATAGAAAAAAAAAAAAGTCAAAATATAACTCAGTCATGTACATACTAATGCTTTGGGATCGGATCGGGTGAGGTCGAGCGTTTTTCACAGGTTACGATTTCCCATTCCAGTATCTAGATATGTGCCTCCCTAGCCTAGGCGGTCGGGCAAAACTCTTGTTATTCCGAATCATAGAATTCTTTAATATTTTGCATGTTTCCCTAGTTTATTAATTATGACATTGAAAAATAATTATTTATTTCAAAGAAGTAAAATTTAAAGTTCCTTAATCCTTACAATCCAAAATCCTTTGTAAAATCCTCAATGTCTCTTACTTTGTCACAAATAAAATCATACATAAAGACTTTAATGTTCCCTATGTAACCGATCTAGCCCGAACCAGATATCACTCCTTCCATTATAAACTCTCTAACCACTCCAACCCCCTAGTTTCTAATCTTGCATCCTCTTCCATTCCTGACAATCCTCCGAGGCGCCTGAAAAGAAGATGGTCACGAGACCAGGTAATGTAAAATATCATTAGAGTGCTACCAATGGTGTGGTTTCTCTACACGCCTGTAACACTCCAATTTAACTTAGATCAGATTTACTAAATGTATTATAATGTACAGTTGTAAATAGCAATAAATAAATATTAAAAAAAAAAAGTTCCTTATTGAAAGCTTTTTTAAGAAATTCGTCATTTAAACCATGCCAGATTATTTCAATGGGGTTGAAACATAACTCACATTAAACACCACTTAATTGTACATTGATTAGCTGAGTTTAATCAAAATCGTGGGAGCTGTTTTTGAGAAAATCCTAAAAAAAATAATAGTAAAATTCTGGTTAATCGATTTTTACGAAATCAGATGTTCCAAGTCCCAGAGTAAAAGAAAAATAACAATTATTGATAGCTGCTCTTGGTAGACCAAGGATAAGCTGGATTTATTTGGTCAAAGGAGATCTCTCGCACTCCCAGAGATACCGGCAGCCCTTGGGAGAGGAAGGAAGTAGTGAAGGCAATTCCACCTCTAAAGGTCTTCAAGTCTCTCCACTTATTGTGCTAAGGATATTCCACTCTCCGAGGTCTTCGTTTTCAAACTTACAATTAATTCGTTAGTGTCATAAATATCGCTATTTGTTACGTATCTAGTAAAGTGTATAAATTACTCACAAATTGAAATGACCACTAATAAAAATTTAAATATCACTAATTTTAAAACATTTAGAACTTATATTATAGGATTTAAAAAAAGTGGCAATACTACGAGAAACAATTTATTCATTGATAATGAATTTGATGCAGTGACACCTTTTGAATATTGGCCCTTAAGCCGCGAATCCACTAGAGCAAACACACCATGAGCAATCCCTAAAGCCCTTTTGCTCAGATGAGTACAGAGCGGTCCGAACCGAACTGAAGCGAATAGTCAGAGCTGAGAATTGTCGGTTCATCAAAGTGAGGGCGGCCCAAACCGAACGAGACGATGCGACCCTCTTCTTTCCGTTAATTCTCTACAGTTGACACTTTTCTTTTCTTTTATCTATCTATCTCGTTCATAGGTATATAATATTTTAATTTCCTTAAACTATATTCGTTTATTAACCTATTTGATTTACTTGTTTTAACCTTTTATTCTTTCTTTGTTAATATTTTTTTTCCAAAGCTCCTATTTCAAATTATAGTGTGGTAGTTGGCGTATGCTGTGTGTTGATATTTTGTTTATCTTTGAAACCGGGTTTCATTTATCATGTTAAAGGCCTACCTATATGTATTTACAATATTTACAAGTGGCTATAATGCTGTTTGGTACCACCGCACTGATAGAGGCGCTGGTTGTAATGTTTGGAACAGTGGAATCTTTGTTCTGCGGGCTGTGGCGGTTTGAATCCGGCCTTGGCGTTAACATTTTTATTATGTGGTGTTAACACAAAATGAATAACTTGACCCTCAATCATGGTTAGAATAGGTTGGTCACTTGTAGATAACCAGGCGAAAATCACCTTCTACGTGGATTGCCTTAAAAAAAAAAAAAAAAAAATCTACAGATTTTTTTTTAAATCATCTGAAATTGGTCATATAAATTTAACTTCATCGTATGTTAATATATGTAAATTTCACCTATATACTGAAATCTTATAGCATTTTAATTTTTATCTGGGTTTTTTCTATTTCTTTATTGAATTTTACAACTGTATTTACATGAAAATAAACCTAATAGAGCTGATGTTCTATTACGATCCTATGATGCTGATTTGTGGAGAAACTACACACTGGTAGCACTCTAATGACTTTACTACATTAGAAGTTCTCAAGGCCATCTTCTTATAGATAATTACAATTGTAGTTTTATTCTTTTACATTACGGAATAACCGGCAATTTCTCGATAAGCACGGTTCTCCTGTAGTAGTAAACTTAAATGCTTATCATGATTACTTAAATAAAGATTTTATAAGACTCAGTTCACTTTTTTTTTACATAAAAATATAATAAAAAATTAACAAACAACGACGATTCAAAATGTATCTTGCCTCTCAATTACTGTCCTGACACTATTCAATATAAGTGTTCACCTCTTTTATTTCAAATTGGTTTTTAAAGCAAATCATAAAACTATCAGTTTTATTTGCCATCGCCGATGGCATTATACATCGAAGGAAATTCGGTCGCCATTGCAGGTAAAATCAATATTTGGGCACCAGATCACACAAACCCAGTCGTTTCCTGTTCGAAGATGCTAAAATTGATTACGCGGCTTAACCCAGAATATGCATCTTCTTCTATTATACCAAAGTATCTCTCAGATAAATAAGACTCAGACTATTTATTAGAGTTTTATTTATAAATAAGTCCTTCGAACGAAAATTAGTTGAACAAACCTATCACGTCCAAAAAGATAACTATGAAATTTTTACCAAGTTCATTACTAATTCTATGTACCTGTTCAATGGTTCCAGGCAGATATTCAGGTATTAGCTTTATTTTTCGATTAGAGGCATTAATTTCTTGAGGAGGAATTTTATTTTATTTAAAATACTTTTTACTTATTGATAGATATTACAATCTGCCACACAGTTGTGGGCAACAGGTAATAGTGATGAATGATCTCATACATACTAAAATAAAATAAAATAAATAAATGAATGAAAAAAAATGAACGAAAACAAAAAAAAAATAACTCTCTTAAAATATATACAAACAGAAGAATAAACAAAATGAACATAATGAAACTATCTGTATGAAAAAAAAAATAAAATAACAATGATAAAATAATATAATCTATAGTCACATTTACACTCTAATATACAATATTTACACAATCAACCTGAGAATCCCTGAGCCCACTCTATCCCCCAAGTGTGAGGGATAGAGCAGAGCTCGAAAGATCACAGCGCATCCGTCTTGCCGTAACACTGGTAGTGAGCCAGTGGAGGCTGAGCAAGTGCGCTAAAGCCGCAAACACTCAACTTGAGAATCTGACCATTGCCAGAACTCCAATTGTCCATTTTTATTTTAATAAGTCTCTTGGCCGCTTCTGTTTCAACCTTCTCGGTGGGCTGTAGGGATGGGTGAAACTAGATAAGGTTTGAACCAAAGGATTAGGATGGTTGGAAAAGTTTTCATGGAATTTTGAGAATTTGGTTGGTATGAGGTCAAGGATAAAATGGATATGTAGGTCATAGTGTAGTGTTCTGTTGGAAACGTAAATGGTTCTAAGGATTTTGGATTGAAAGAGTTGAATACGTTTGATGTTTGACGGTTTAGCTGTTCCCCAAAGTTCTAGTCCTTAGGTCCAGATAGGTCGGAGTATAGTCTTATAAATTAGTAGTTTGTTTTCTAGTGAGAGATGAGAGGTCCGACTGAGCAATCGGTATAGTTGGCTGAATCGTCTGTTGAGTTCTTGTCTTTTAAGTCTAGAATGTAGGTTCCAGGTGAGTCTTTTGTCTAAAATGAATCCGAGGTATCGCACTGTGTCGGATCTGGGTAGAGGAATATTAGTAAGAGTAACAGGTGGACAGAAGCTGCGGCGGAGAGTGAAAGTCACATTGAGGAGGAATTGTTGGCAGAATTTTGAATACATTAGCACCGCTTTACAACAAGTAAATTTTAATGTAGCATTGAAAATAATTCAGGTAATCAAACAAACTGTTTTGTTAGCAGCAGATGTCAATTGCTACAACCAAAGAGGAATGTAAATATTGTAATTATCGAGATAGTGCTAATTTTTCTAAAAAATAAGTTAGTGCCCGGTTCAACATAACCATGAAAGATAGTAGAGATGTCATGGAACAAATTGTTCAGTTTATTTACCTGATTTTCGAATCTAACAAGGAACTACGCACGCGGAATCATCGATTTCGATGAAACTTTTTTTCATGATAATACGCTGAACAAATATTAGACACTTGTATGAGGTTTCTTGCTAATGTACCCTAGGAGCTGAGAAAAAAATTGTTTATATATTTTTTTATATTATAGCATACCGCCTTTGTATGCCCCTTAGCATACCCCTTAGGCATGAATTTAGTGGTTCTCATATACCAATCGATTTTTTTTTTCAGAATAATAAAAGTCTATTGAACGTATTAAATGAGTCTAACTATGTAAATACAAAAACCAAAGTCACTTTCAGTAAATTAAATTTTTTTAAAAATTAAGAATTAATTATTAAAAATTAAGAGAAGTAAGAATTTCCTTGCAAATAAAAAACTAGAAATTTTAAGGCTTTATTTTTGGAGGATCTTGTGCTTAGGAATAAATTCATAACTCCTTACTATATGATCCAAATCCAGCGTAACAAAAACTGTTGGAAAGCTAAATTTCCCCTCTTACAAGGTATATCAATATCTTTAAGATTTTATGACTTTATATAGAATATAAAGCAGTTTCAAAGAAATATGGATATTTTGACTACTACAAAAAGTCATACCCAAGAGTATTTTAAGGTGAGAAAAAATCAACTTTTTTTCACAATAAAAAAAGATTTTGTCCAACTTTGCTATTATGACCTAATAATATACCAATATTTTTGTTGTTTTTCGGATATAGAATTACATAATCAATAGTTTAGTAGTTATAAAAAAACATCCATTTGGTCTCAACACTTCAGCTTTTACGGCCATTTTCGAAGGATCTATCAATAAAATATTTTTAAATACATTACATTCATTATAAATTAACTTTAAAAACATTATGAAAAAATTACTTTTTCTACCGTATTACACTATCACAGCCAAACATTTTTAATCTACATAATTGTAGGCCGTTTTGCCTTTGTCAATTATTAATCATTAGTCAAGTTTCTTTAAAACGTTTTAAATTATGAAAACATTATGCACTAATAAATTAATCTACATTACAACGGGTAAAATTTCCATTATTCCCACAGTTACAACTACGTTTACTAGTTTACAATCTCTGTTGTTGTGAATGTAATATTAATTGTTAATTGGGTTTAAATGTATAGAAAAAAAATCGAAAAATCCGTTCCTATATAGAAGGCCGAAAAAAGTTTTTAAGAAAAAGCAAGTCATATTCGCTTTCTGACATCATTAAAGGCTGCTCGGCTCTGCTTCTAGCGAGATGGTCACTTTCTCAATGCCATTCCTTTATGTCAAGAATTCCAGGCTAGCTTAAGCTTATTTAAGCACGTAAATGACTAATGCATACTGCATAATAACACTGTCTCAGCAATATAGAGATATGACTCTAGGGCATCTGAACATGAGTCAATGAGTATCTGAACAGATGGTGATACGTGCCCTTTCATAATTAATGACTTTGAGGCAAATACTTCTACCTAACAAACAGTCGAGTTCTTACCTAATGGGTTGTGTAGTTCTATGCCTAAATCTTCGATATAAACTCCTGCCATTAGACCAGTCCAATCTTTCCTTGATCCATCAGTTATACAGGGAAGGTAATCTATCGAGTTTTAACTGAACTTTGTACCCAATCCTGTGTTTTAGTGTATATGTAGTTAACATTAATGTACAGAGCTGATGTTCTATCCGGCGGTGGTGAGCAGTATTGTGATAGTGGTAGCTCCCTTTCCACCAGACTGTATGACATATGCCCAATAGATTCTCCTTTCTCTTTCCATTCTATTTTGGTTCATTCATAAATATGCCAGTACCACTTTCCCTCTAACCAATAAGTGGAACGGCATTAGAGAAAGTAAGACTTCTGTTGCCTTAAATGATGTGCAAAACGCCCCTGTTATCATGATATAGGCCATCCTTTGGATCCTCTTATTCAGGGCTACCCATCGCACGATATTTCCATAATAAATTCTTGTTCTTATTATTGCTGAGTAAATCCATTGCATATCCCCTGGGTTAAGACCTCAAGTAATGACCACAGCACGTCTTACTTGCCAAAAGGCTGCCCTAGCTATTCTTTTGAGTTCTGGGAAAAGAATCCCCAGTTAAGTTTAGCATTCAAAATAATATCGAGGTATTAGATATTTTTACTTAATTGGAGTTGATGGGTAAAGAATGTCGGGGTTCGAAAGGCACCCTACTTCTGCTTCAGGTAAATAAAATCAACTTAGTCTTTTATGGGTTTACTGAAAGCCGCATTTCAGTACACCATGTCTGTACATCACATGCGACTTGCATTAATTCCATGTTAGTACCTATAAACTTTTCTATAATGAGGATCACTCCATCTTTCGCGAACTCTTAAGCTTATATCCCAGCGTCCACAAGTCTTCTTAATAGGATATCCATCACAAATTACCATAGCAAAGGTAAAATCAATTCCGCTAATCCCGTCATTTCTGCTCTCGTAGTCTGGTATTTCTTCAGAATCAAGAATTATTCCATTATTTAGAACAAATCTGGCACAACTAATTAACGCGTTCGGAGATATAGTAAGACTTATTAATGTGGATTAGTAACGCTTTGAGGACCGCATCAGGCCTAGTTTTATCAAATGCCTCTTCTACATCAAAAAAGCCTAAAAATACTAAATTAGATATATTGAGGTTTTTTCAACCTCCCTACTAAGAAGTGCAAGGTAGTCTCAGTAGATTTTCACTGGGAGTATTCAGGTTGATTTTGATGAAGGGGATTAATTGGTAGAACCTTGCTTATAAGGTAAACCGCTACCAATATCTCCAGAATCTTAAAAAGGAAATAAATACCTCCAGTCATACCAGTGACTTGGAAGGGTAAGGAGGAGTTGCTGTGGCCACATCCTAATATTAACACAAAAAAATATATTTCATTGAAATCGGTAGTCCCACGGAAGGCCCTTGTAAGCCTTTAATGTAATTCCATAAATCATTAGTTTGTAAATATAATTCATAACTAATTTAGGTTGTACGCTAAACAACAAATCACCGATATAGGGCATACTATGCGTCTGTTAGCACATTGGAAAGTATTTAGATTAAGTACAATAACATTAAAGTTTCTGAATATTAGGAAAGTGCCAACTAATTTGATGTAAAAAATAAATTGTCAGCGGGCCATGGTTTTCTTTTCATTGATTTAATAAATAATGAAAATCATAAGCTTCAAAAATATTAATTTTACTTCCGGGCTGGCAGACTGCTGGACCTGGTTACGGAACGTGATCCATTGGGAGCGAACCGGTCCTCAATTTATTCAAAGCCTTCAACATCCGACCATCTACGCTCTACTTTTTGGTCGAGTTCAAGTTCACAATTAAAATAAAGAAAAAATGAATAAATAAGTTAATTTAACATACTTTGCATTCATCAGTCTACAAAGTGTTCAATTTAAGATTAATTTTCCTTTTATGGTTCTTGTTTGTTTAGTGGCGCCAAACTTCTTTGGTCATCAACGCCATTTATATTTTATTTAATTTTGCTAATATTCCTTAAATTTTATTTATTTTTTAATCTGATTATTTATTTATTATTATTTTTTTCTTCCTTCCGATCAAGTTATATTCTTTTCGGTAAATTTTGTGATTTCAAAAAATGAAAAACCAATTCTATTGCCTTATCATCGCCTCCAAGGGTTTTTGAGATATCTTGGTTTAGTCCTAAGCTATTGAGGAGTAAAATATGGGCATTGTTGGAAGACATGGCTTATTGTTAGATTGTTATTGCAATACTGGGAGTTCGGAGGCGTTTCTTTTGAAATAAGATAGGAGTGAGTGAGCCTCGTGTGACCTATTCTCAGCCTGGTCAGTACAACTTCCTCTCTACGGCATTTGCGACTGGAGGTAACCCAGGGCTAGACATCCTTTTTAATAATTATTAATTTACTCATTGGGCTTTCAATCCACAAAGATTGCCATTTATCTTTGACTTCCTTTACAAGAGGCCTGCTCATCTCTGACGGAGTTAAAATTGCTTTACACCCTCCCGGAAGCGCGAGTGCTTCTCTTGCAGCGTGATCGACCAGTTCATTCCCTGCGATTCCTACATGGCTTAGAACCCATATAAATAATACTGACATACCCATATTGTGTAGAGTTTTTAAGTGAAAATGGATG
>NW_027115892.1:1814501-1844990 GCF_000696795.3 Halyomorpha halys
CTCTAGATCTATCGGCACCCCAGGAGGTACGGCTTTTGGCTGTGGCTTCTCTTGCACCGTGATCGGCCAGTTCATTCCCTGCGATTCCTACATGGGTTGGAACCCATATAAAATCATTATTATATGAAAAATTATATCTTGCGAACTATTATACTTACAGATGTATGTCAACACTTAGATTATTATTTTTTTTCTTATTAAAACATGAAATGTATTATATATACTTTACTGAGTCTCCTCTCTGTAAAGTATATGTCATACATTTCACTCAAGTACTCAGATTAAAGCTAGTGCAATGTGTTCTAAAGTAGTTTATAACGTTTGTTTTCATAGGAGTACAAGTTTTCACGATATATGCCAAAATAAATTCACAAGATGATAACTTCTAATTGTTCGGACAAAATATTTGGTTCATAAAAAACTATATTTCAAAAACCATGAAGAACACAAATGTATGCCAGAAATCAAATTAAAGCTAGTTTAGAGCACTTTATGGTAGTTTATGATAATTATCTTCGTAAGAGTAATAGTTTTTATGATGATTGAACTTGAAATCAATTTATTTTAGCAAATATGGACACTACTACTCCAAAGGAGATAAACGTCATATGCTACTTTATAGTACATTACACGAGCATTAATTTCCTAATGATCAGTGGTGTGTAAAATTCCATCTAGGAGGCCGTCCGTAGCTCAGTTGGTTACTTTTCATTTTCAGATTGCCTTGGAGTTGACTTTTTTCATTAAGTGGCGGTCCCACAAAATGAAAAACTTGAGCCCCCCTACCATGGATAGAATAGGTTGGTCACCACACACACACACTATGCAAACATCACCTTCGCTGTGGATTACCTTTAAAAAAATCCATCTAAATGATTCCCCTTTTGAATCTTTAAAGAAAATGAAATATTACACTTCATATTATTGGTTCATCTCTTAAGATCTTAGCATCCGTGTTAAAATTATGCTAGTATAAAATGAAACAAGTTCAGGTATCTCCATTCTACCTCTATAAAGATCATGTTTTCACAAATACAATACTTTACCAGAAGCCATCTCTCATAATGATGGGAGTAGAGGGTGCAGGACGGATGTTTTGAAGGAACATTTGCGATTGTAACATTTTCTAAAGAAAGCAGGGAATAAGGAAGTATAATAATAAAAAAAAAATATTGCAATACCATTTTAAGCAAGGCCACTGTATTAATATTTTATCAAGTGCGCAACTATCCTTCTTGTGGTTTTCCTAATGATTTTTTTCTTCTTCTAATGAAGATTAATTGTCTTTTACACAACAATTTCATGAACACTATAATTGACGCAGATAATGGAAGTTAATATTGAGCAAATGACATTTATATTAATGAAACTCTATTTAGTAGAAAATCAAATTAGCGGATGAAATCTAAAATCTGTATTAATAATCAACTAAAATTAATTATGATATTTATTTATTGAAATTGGGAAGAACATTTTGAATAGAAACATAATCCCAGGTAACCATTAACTACATTTTATAGATTAAAACTATCAGCTGTTTTAAGAAATAGGGAGTACACCTATTAACACAAAACAACCATTTCTAAAAACTAATTTATTAGATGTGAATTAGGTTATATATGTCAGGAATACATTATAATTCTTAACAAAGTTTACACATTAACTTTTTTTAAGTTACCCTTCGATCTAATTTGCACTTTTTTGCACCGAGTTTTGACACAATAATTTCTAAATTGTTAAAAATGGCATGTTATTTATTCATTTATTTAAGTGTTTCGACCACTAGGGTCATTCACACTGAACTTACAATTGACATATTCACAAAGTTACAAAGTGAGAAAGTTACAAATTAACATTTACAATTACAATTTACATTTTACAAAGTTGCAATTAGATTTGACGTAGTTAGTTAATTTCTATATTAAATTTTGCATCCACTTATACATGCTGGACAGTTAGACTATATGTGATCATAAATATTATCGTTCGTGAGCAATAGAGTCATGGGTATGAAATCGTCATGAAAACCATTTATGATTCTTATCACGCATATCGTAACTGCTCTGTTCCATGGACCATGGATATGATATTATGTTGGATCATATGGAACCCAAAGCCTTCCTCATTCATTTTTATCTCAAAAATTTGTTTTAAAATCAAACCTTTAGTTGATGAAATGACCAATTAATAAAAACTCTTTTAAATATTTAACATTATAATTTTAATTAATAAAATAAATTCACACCTATTTTGAACTTGAAGACAACCGACGAATGTTCTACATCACCAAAATAAACAATGACAGGTGAGACATGATGGAGGCCAAGAACCGTAAATCTATTCTTCTGACTTCATTTTAAACTATTCGTAAGGGAAAACCTTTTTTTAGTCTGTTGTTAACCTCCTACCTGTTCGTTTCTGTCATACTTATTGATTGCCCTATTGGTATTCAAACTAATCTCAACCACTATAGCAAGTGGTCAACAAGTCAATCGCCGATCGCACACAATGTATGGGGTAGAATTTTGTGCACCAAGGACTTTGAAGCGGTTGTAGAAGATATAACTTTCCAGCGATAGTTTTAGACATATTTCATATGGATCAAAAGTTATTAATTATCCATGTTCTTTTAATTCCCCAGAACGTGAGTTTTTGTCCCTTTAAATAATTATTGTTGTTTTGTACATAGGTAGATAAGCCATTTATATTTATTTCAGTACAAGGTTTTCTCAGCGAGCTATTGATAGATTAGGAAAATGTTAGTCATACTATTCTATCATGATACATTTTCCTGCCCTCCCCCCCCCAGAAAAAAAACGCAAGTGGAATATTGAATCCAAATTATCAACCATAATATGCAGCTTTTTAGCAACTTCGTCATATTTATGAACAAATAGTACAACAACTTCTACATTACAGTTGATATAAAAATTAAATTACATTTTAAGTTAGCAAAAATCTATCCTGAAAAAGTGACGCTAAATCGAATATTTTAGGAAACGCATGTATGCTGCTATCAAAAGTTGGGTCTGGAAATTTATTTTCTTCATGAGCCTATATCTCGAATACTTAATAAGTGATTTTTTTTAAAATATTTATTTATTGCTATTTACAACTGTACATTATAATACATTTAGTAAATCTGATCTAAGTTAAATTGGAGTGTTACAGGCGTGTAGAGAAATTACCCATTGGTAGCACTCTAATGAAATTTTATATTAGCAACTCTCGGGGCCATCTTCTTTTCAGGCGCCTCGGAGGATTGTCAGGAATGGAAGAGGATACAAGATTAGAAATTAGAGGGTTTGAGTGGTTAGAGAGTTTATAATGGAAGGAGTGATATCTGGTTCGGGCTAGATGGATTACATAGGGAACATTAAGGTCTTTATGTATGATTTTATTTGTGACAAAGTAAGGGAGCATTGAGGATTTTACGAAGGATTTTGGATTGTAAGGATTGAATACGAGAGAAATTCGAAGGTTTAGTGAAGCCCCAAAGCTCAACTCCATATGTCCAGATTGAACTTATTACAGTCATGTAGATCAGTCTTTTGTAATGTGTTGGAAGTTTAGACCGTTTGTCTAGTAAGTGTTTAATAAGTGAACAATAATAATAATAATAATAATAATAATAATAATAATAACAATAACAATAACAACAACAACAACAATAATAATATTATTATTATTATTATTATAGTAAAGGCCTAACGAAGCCGGAGGTTCGATGCTGATACCACCAATCGCTCTCTACATACAACCTTAAGGCGCTGTTCATCCCTTAGTGTAAGAGGCCACGCCACGCAGCAATAAAAAACAGCGGGATGGATAATAGTTTTGTAAATTCTATTTTTATGTTTTTGGATAGAAACAGTTTCAAAATTGGAAAATAACAGCATTTTCCCTCTTCAACCTCGCTTTTATTTCCTCATCAATTTCGTTTTTTCTAGTTACCGTAGAACCGTTTCCACTGCTAACCATGTATTTGATTTTATCCATATTTATTTCAAGACCTAGTTCCTTACTGGAGTTTATTAACGCGGTTGTATTTAGTTCTATAGTTTCCTTGTCCTCACCCAATAATACCAAATCATCAGCATACCCAAGCACCGGTATTTTACTACCTAAGTTTAACCATTTTTTGTTATCATCACACTTTTAATGACGTATTCTAGAGCTAGGTTAAATAGGTGATACAGAATCGCTTTTAAACTCGACCTTAAATTTCTTAGAATAATGATTACCGATTCCTACCTTATTAAACGTTTCGGATTAGTTAGAGTATGCACATCTGTACGAAATTTACGATCTTCTTCGGTATTTCAATCAGAATATTATAAAGTTTCTGGCGGTAAATAGAATCATAAGCCTTTTGGAAATCAAAATAAAGCGACAATGTTGAATCCCAACTTTTTCTGCAATATTTGACGTAATGAAAAAATTTGATCAATAGTTGAACGATTTCGTCTAAAACCTCATAGGTAGTCTCCAATAATTAGCGGTCCTAAAACGTTTACTAATTAGGTAATTAATTTAATAAAGTAACAATTAGAAATTTTCGTTCGATATCTTTTTGTTTTTTCACCTTTAATTTCTAAACGGTTAATCTTAATGAAAAAGTTATAATAAAAATTAAGAACATTAAATTATGCGTCGAATGAGTTACATAAAGTAATAATTTGGTTAAGTTTGACTTAAAAAAGCAAGCTATTGGAATAAGGAACAATCGGAGCAAGTTTTTCACAACTATACCACTTGACCGAATTATTACTTTATGGTAGGCATTATTTAATTTATTACCTAGTACCACAGTTTTTACAAAATTTGAAAATAAATTTCGTTTTTTGGTTTACGAAGGCTTGCGTTTACGATATTCTACTTTTCCACAAAAATATGTTATGGTACTGATTCAACGCATAATTTAAGTTCCTTTAATTAATAACCAAGATCCACCGTTTAGGATTTTTGGGTGAAAAAAGACCTATTCGAACGAAAATTTCTAATCTGTTACTTTATTAATTGATTTTCCATATTTCCTTTGGATTCATATGTAGTAGTATACCTCAGTTTTGACTAAATTTGAGTTTTTGTTTTGTACGATATAGTACCCATTCGAAGCAGAATTTAATGTTGCTTAATCTCTCTTACCATAACTGTTTCGCTAAGATGCACCGTTTAGGAGCTATAGGTAAATGACAAAACCAATCACCTAATTAATTACTTTATTAAATTAATAACCTTACTAGTTAGAGTTTTAGAACTGCCAAAAATACGTTTCCGAGTTAAGAGTGATGGAAACTATTTTTTAAAAATTATTTACAGATGATTGTTTTAAGGGATGGATTTCTTGCTATCGGGCTACTTACTAGTTTCCACAGGAAAAGTGTTCATACGTTAATAGAAACTAGGGACGTGACGGCCGTGCGTGTAGGGCGCAAGTTCCAGTGCGCTCGGTTCGGAACGTTGTGGGTTCGATTCCCACCCACCTGGGGCAATTAAACATTCATTTTTCGGCGGTCCCGAAAAATGAATCTTGATACTCTCACTGGGTTAGTACGCGGCGGCTATTTTTGACACGGCTACCAGGGTTGCGTCAGGGGTTGGCAAAAAAGACCACTAGGCCCACTTGCCGGACTTGTTCCCCCCACCAAATACCAGTACCATTACCAGTACTAAAAACTTTATACAGCATCCCCTAAAGTTTTGAATATTTTGAAATTCTCGGCTTGACTTTTGCATTAAACAGCCCAAACATTTCACCAGCTAATTGCAGTATCTGAAAATTGGCTTAAACCTTTTATCGTTGTATCTATTATTAACTTACTAACCGAATCATGATCTTATTTCTATATCCAGCACAATATCTAATCCATTGATAAGATATATCGACACATTATTGATCCCTATAAGTTGCTGAAATCCTCACCCATCAAATCTATCATTGAGATTAATTGTTTGACAAAACGTATCTTAATTATAACCGCATACTATAAATATTAATCATATTCTCACACTTTATTAAAACATTTTTAATAATCAGGTTTATTCTGATATACCAGAATAATAAATCCTAATATGATAAATCAAGTAACACTACACACACGAAGCTTTGCACGTTTTTAGTTAGGCATTCAATTTATTGTGTTTTTGAGCAATATTAAACCATAACGTACAATCACACCTGAACTGGAAGTTGTCTATCTTTCTATAGTTAATATTAAAGAAAAATAAACTTACTACGGCTATCAATGAAAGGTATTGTACTTAGTAATTTGAAAGCTTCGTTCTAACATTTGACGGTTACGAAAGAAATTTATTGATAATTAATGCTAAATCTCATGATTTTTCATTCAGCCATATTAATGTCACCTGTCACGGATGCCCAAAATGTTCTCTTGAACTTCAGAATCGATAATTATTATTAACTGATATATTGTAAATATCAGCACAAAAACATGATGAGCAAACAGACAAAATTATAAATAATTCTTAATATAAATTGGGAGATTGCCAAACACTAATTTCAAACTTATCATAAAAACTTCAATGAAGTGTTCAAAAAATATTAAATTTTTAACAATAATTTCATCCCAGTGCAATGTTAAATTAGTTTGCCATGAATCACACCTCCAGTGATGAAGACCTTGATTTAAGGTCGAACTTAAAATCTTAATAACAGCAGGCTACCGATTCATGAGGTCAGTGCAATGGCATTGACATCCTGGCATACATTGAATTGATTAATTGTTGAATGAAATCAAATATTTTACAAAAAAAATTATTTAATAGAAGAATATGAGGTAAACATTTTTTTCTGGTAGAAATCTTTACCATTTGATTTTCATAACAGTGTCGTATGGAATGGACTATTGTGTAAAAAAATCTAAAATGGAATAAAAGAATTTCATATTTAAACTCATAATCAATTACGAGAAAGCGTTTATTTTTGTTTGTTATTTCTTGAAAAATATCTTTAATTCTTGCAATTCTACTCACCCTTAATATCAGAAATCTGTCTGAAAAAATAAACTAAAAAAATGGAGATAATCACCAGAATTTACATTGCATATAATTATAGTGGATTCGTTTTAGATTATTTTACTAATGCAATTCAAATGTATTCAATTATTTAGATGTAAATCTGAGGATTAAAAACCACAACTTCTTTTTTACTTATCAAAATTAGACTGGTTTATTTTAAAGTTTGTTTCTTTGAATAGGGTAGGGTTTCTTTTAAAATGTTTAAAAATACTTCGTGATACTAAGAGATATACATCATATATATTTTATTATTGATGATATTATAAATTTTATTATAGATGACCGATTTTAATCAAATATTTTTTATTGCAATTATGTCGAAAAAAGAAAGGAAAAGGAGGAAAATATTTTAATACAGTTGAAATAGAAAAAACTATCAGATTGAAATTCATGACTTGTGCGGAATAGCCAGCAAAAAGTTTTTAAATTATTGATGTGAGTGTAAATTTATATTTAAGATTCACCTTGAGAAAGGCCGTAATTATTTAAACAATAATTACCAGTCTCAAGTGAAAAGATTATATATATTTAATATAATTTTAGCAATGTTTTTGTTTTCCTGTTTCCTCTCTTAGCACTGTCTGAATTAAATGGGTATCATTGGCATACCCTGCGGGATCAGGAGATTCTACCTGCATTTCCCCTTAAAAATAAATTATTAATTTAATGAAAAAGTTTTTTTTCAAGCGAATACTAATTTTAATAACTGCTAAAGCACTACGATAATTATATATAATTTTCTTAAAATTTTGGTTACATTCTCCTTTTATGTGCTGAAATGTCACAAACTGATTGACTATGGCTTGCTCCTCTCCCCTCTCATTTTTTATCCTGAGTACGCCCTTGATGGGTATTATGTACCCATCCAATCCAATCAAGAAAAGTAAGTAAGAATAATTATAGAATAGAATAACCGACGTAGACGACATCTAAGGTCAACGTTGATATAACTGTTGATGATGAAGATTAATTTCTATTCTTTCTTCATGCCGTATTGAACCTTCATTATAAAAGGTTCAATACTTTTATATAATGAAGGATATTGAGGTCCAAATAATGAATATCTAGATCCGTTTTGTGTAGTTTATAGAGATTCACTCCTAAGTTTCGTGTAAATTGGTACAGTTGTGTTGCAGTTATAGCATTTTAGAAAAAAACAACAATAAGTCACGCTGTAAGGCGAACATTTTTAGATTGCAAAAATATTTAAATTGCAATTAATTTATTTTTATGGTGCGAAAAACGAATCCCTACTTTGTTTCTACCTGAAAAAATATATATTTTAACCGACCATTATTTTATTATAAAATTAATCGTAGCACAAAAAGAATAATTATACACAAATCGATTTGTTTAGTATGGAATTGTATTAAATTACTTTAAATGTATGCAATAGAATCGTAAACACCAAAGAATGGTTCATAGTAAAGTAGGTAATAAAACATACTTTATTCAAGAAAAAGCAAAAAATATTTTACCATGTCTGCTTGGAAAAGATAAATTTGGTAGATAACTTTAATTTGTATGTATGATACTGAAACAATTTGGGCCAGGTAATGTGACAACAAGTTTCAGATAAAATATTTTTTGATTTCTATGAAAATTTGTATTTAAGGGTTTCAAAAAATGCCAAAAGCTAATTTGGTATTTATTTTCTCCAAAACTTGTTTTTCTACCTACTTTACAAGTTTATTTACAGCAATCGTCAATAAATATTTTTTCCTTATTCTTCAGAAGAAAACAAATGGATTGGTATATAATTACAATATCAAAATAATTTGGACCGACTGATCCAGCAAGGGAGGTTAGCTTAAAAAAAAAGAAACTCATAAGTACGGATTTCATTGTAGTCAAAAAATAAAAATGATCGCCTTCCTGGGACCTGTTTTTTTTTATCAATCATAAAAAACAGCTCAATCATAAAAATTGGTTTTGAAAAAACTTAAAAACAAGTCTACTAGACAAAAAGAAGCTTTGAGAGGTTTAGGTCTGTATTAATTACAGAAAATTGAAAAAAAAATAAAAAACAAACATACGTAAATATAATATAACTGGAGACATAAAGAAATATAAAATGAAAAGTTCTTCTTTTTTGAAAACCATTTTTAATCCCTCATAAAGGCAAGAAACTTATATCTATTTATAAGACTTGAAAGAACAGAAATTTTGTATTTCAACAGTGTGGTTAGTAGGGTTTGTCGGTTTTTAAAACCGGTTTTTCGGAGAAAATTATGAAATTAGAAAACCGGTTTTTTAGTTGAAAATATCGGTTTTCAATGTATGAATAACACTTCGGTTGCAAGTGAGAGGGTATTTTCTATTTCGGGGAATTTTGTGAATAAACTAAGGACATGGCTAAATAGCAAATCGATAGACGTCCTCTGTTTTCTGAAATCATATTTCATTAAACAAAAAAATAAATAGAATATTTAAATTTGTATCAAAATTGCCCGGAATAGAAAATACTCGGTCCTTTGCTTCATTGTCTTTAAAACTAAAATTGATTTTAATAAGTATGCATAAACTTTATTTACTCTGGTCTTTCGGCTTTGATTATAATTTACATTATATAATACACAGTTATATATTCTCTAATTGTTTTTAATAAATATCCATCTGTATCTAATAACATTGTTTTTTAAAAAAATAATATGGTTATTATAAAAATATGAAAATATATTGTTTTTATTTATTCGAACCCTTTGCTGAATAACTCGTTTCACTATTATAAAAATATTTACATCCTTATATGTGAAATTATGCATAAACAACAATCCTGGTGAACTATTATTTCTTTGTTCTACTAAATTGCATAACAAAATTTTACTATCAATAAAATTGAACAGTAAATAATTTCAGTCAAAAACTGCTTTTAATCACTCTAAATTTTCTGTATTACAGAAAATTCGAGCAAAAAAATTTTTTATAAAAATTTGAAACCGATTTTCTGGAAAAATTACTATTCAAAAATCGGTTTTCTAAAATGTCGATTTTTGTATAAGCCCTAGTGGTTATGTAGCTGAGGTGTCATTATAGAGATTTACGTGACCGACGGACACGTAGAAAAAGAAAATCCTCCTAAAAAATGAAGTCTGAAAATTCCTATTTTTTATTTCTGCGATAATTTGCACTTGAGTTTTAAATGTTGATAAAAATGAATTGACTTTTTTTCTCTTAGAAAATATTTGTTTAGACCCTTTTGGTTTATTGTAATTTTCACTTAATTAAAATTACATTTAATATGATCAGCAATATAGTTTTCTTATTTTACACAAAACCGAATGGATCGGTACATAATAATGTTTGAAAAAAAAGTTACAAATGTAGAAAAAATATTTAACTAAGAGAAATATTAAGTACAAAATTTAAAAAAGGTGTCTATCGACATCTTTGATCGAAATTGTAATAATTCATCATTCTTGTAAACTCCTTCATTAAAATTATGCTTAATATCGGCTCATGGTTCCCTAATGACTTTATCCATTTAAACGGGTCAGAATTATCGTCCTTCACGGTAATTTCTATGCCTCCGATGTTAAATTACCATGAAAACTGCAGAACAAATCGTTTTGCCGACTAAAAAGTTTAGGCTAGGAAATCCTTAAGATAGCAACATCTTTCCGTCTTAAAAAGTGCTTTATTAAGGTCAGTCTAGTCTTGTGTATCAGACACGCAACTATTTACTCATCTAATATAAGATATGAGTAGATTTTTTGGAAAAGTACACACAGCAATCAAATGCACTGTGACAAGTTGAAAAAATAATTATCAACGATAAAGCCGGTTACCAATCGATTCTAGTTTAAACCGAAATAAAGCTAAAACTGCCACTAAATTTATACTTGTATTATTATATACTATCAGATTTGTACCATTGCACCAGGTTTTGGAATTATGTTTGATATTATGCATTTTCATTCTACAAGAGTCAAAAAAAGACCGAAAATTATACCTCAGGTTCCATAGAGTATAAATAGAAAAAAACCGCTAATATACACTTTGTATTTAATTTTTTTTTTCTCGAAAAGTAGAGCCAAATTTATGGGTACGTAGGCGGACTAATATACATTATAAACATCTGAGAAACAATAGCGGGTACAATTTAAGACTGCTGTCTTCGAAGAAAATAAACATAATACGTTTTTTTTTGTTTTAAAATTCTTTGAAAAAGGCCAAAATTTCTTTTTCCGAATTTTACATACATTTTCTTTATAAATAAGAAATATAGAAAAGTAAAATACAGTAAAGTATTACAAAATATAAAAAATAGTGATTCTTATTCCATATGAATAAACATTTTTGAATTAATGTGAAATTACTACCATATTAAAGGGGATTGAAAATAAAAAACAACCAGAGGATAAACAAAAATATTATATACCACAAAAGGGGACAGGTTTGTACTGGAGCAAAACATCCCCAATTATTGGTGCCTAGTCATCCATTCACATTTTCAAAGATATCGAATAAGAAAGAGATTAAAAATTAAAACTGATGCTTGCTTCCTAGTCACATATAGAATTTTAACTACTATATGATTACACCTACTTTTATACACCGAGGAGAAGCCATCAAGCAATAAAAGTTTGAGACTTGTTTAACAGATAATAGAAGATAGAAAAATACCAGAAAACGATTATTTTTATATTGAACTTCGTATCTAAGCAACTTTCCCTACCTGCCATTTTTGAGCATTTCACTGTCCCTAGTAAGCCAAACTCAACAACAAAAAACTATTAACTTCATTGAAACAATGTCGGTTTTTTTTTGGTTTTTTTAATAATAATTTATTTATTGATATTTACAACTGTATACACATATATACAACAAGTAAATTTGCTGTAGGTGACATAGTAACATGATAAAAACATGTGGAGAATCTACCCACTGATAGAACTCCAATAACATTTTTAGAGAAGAAGATCTCGAGGCCATCTTCTTTTCAGACGCCTAGGAGAATTATTAGGTAATGAAGGAGAAGCTATGTTAGAAACAAGTGGATTTGGGTGATTGAGAAGTTAATTATGGAAGGAACGGTCTGGCCAAATCGGCAACATATGGAATATTGAGGTCCTGATGGATGACTTGATTTGTTGGATTGGATTTTAAGGATTGGATTCTGGAGGAATTTGATGGTTTAGTGGAGCCCCAAAGCTCAACTCCGTATGTCCAGATAGGCCTTATAATAGTCATGTAGATCAGTCTTTTGTAATGGATTGGCAATTTAGACCGTTTATCTAGTAAATGTTTCAATAGTCGGAATCTACGAGCAGTTTCTTGACTTTTTAGTCTTGTATGAGGATTCCATGTCAGTCATTTGTCGAGATGTCGTCCTAAGTAACGGATCTGTTCGACAGGAATAAGTGGGGTATTATTAAAGGATATTGTAGGGGAAGAGGTCATGGGTTTACGTCGAATGTCGTCTTTTAAGAAAGCAAAGTAACCCTATTCGAAGGTACCCAAAAAGGTTTAACTGAGGGTATTAAAATATCCGTGCTTTAGTATTTTGGATAATAATTTCGTACTGATAAGTGGAGAAGACCGGACAGTTAGGCTCATTCCAACTATTCTTCACGGATGCCAAATGTGGTAGCTTACTGTAAAGACAGAAAAGCCGCTATAGTTTTTGAAAAAAAAAATTTCGCGAAGAATATTTAGACCGAAGAAGGAGGAATCAGATGGAGAATTTAGTCCGTTACAGAACGCTGAAGTACGAAAACTGAAACGGAAAAATTGGGGTGATAACACTGGAGGGAATGAAACAGGTGAGGAATAAACGAATCCTTAAAATATTATTCATTGCCCTCTCCAAAGATCTTTATGGTCTGAATTACCGAACATGGATTGTGATTGGGCTAATGTACGGCATTAGAGATTGAGCGGTCTAGACCCAATGGTTGATGGTTTCATTATCGAACCTTCAAGTTCCCTAAGCCCTTTTTATTATAATTACCTATCAGTTTATTAAAACTGTGTATGATGATGAAAACATATCCATTTGAGTTCCGGTATGATTTTTAAATAAGAACAAACAAATGAATAAATATGCTGATTGATATCATGACTAATCCCTAACCTTATTCTACATTATTATTTCTTAGTGAAAAATTAAACGATTTTTTCCACATGATAATTATTCAAAACAATATATGTAAATCATTCCTTGCCACCGCAATTAAAAATAAAATAAACACACAATTCGCTATATAACGCAGATAGGAAACCTGTTGTTTACCCATGTGGCCTTGGACAATTATGAATGATTTTTTTTTTAATTTATCAAATTTCTAACTAAACAACCGACACATTTATATCGTTATGACTGAATAGTTCTCTCAAAAATGATCATTTTGTTGTTTACATCGTAACAGATACAGCTCGAATCAATATTTTTTCGGCGGATCAATTTTGATATCATAATGTTTGTTATCGGCTACTACTTTATTCAATTTTTAAATCGCTGATCATCGTTATTTTAAATAATCAAAAAACACTAAATTATTATACCTCTGGTCTGTCCTAAATCGTGTTTTTTATTTTTACTTTCAACATCTTGTGTAAGGGTAAATGTGTACTTTTATGCTATGTTTTGTGAAAAGGTTTTCAAGCCTTTTAAGGTAAAGGAAATCCTCTAATGCAAAACACTTCTTTTTCAGGATTCATTTTATCCTTGCCATATAACACGATTGTTATTCCTTTTTAAGTTTAAATTTCCGCCAGCCTTAATCCAGATCCATATCAAACACATTGCGGTAGCCCCCACGGAATAGATGATTCCAGGAGAAGGAGAAGGTAAGACAGTAAAGTAAATCTCACAAACTTTAAAATTTGTTTTATACAATTAAATTAAGAAATAGTAGTAGCTATTGTGTAAAGATTGGATGTATAGTTAAAATATATAAAATACCCTAAAACGTTTCTCTTAAGACATCGGAAATTCAAAAGTACTCTCGTACAAAGCATATCCTAACAATAGTTAATTTCAACCTATTGTTATATAATAGTACAAAATATAAATATTAGCCATTACTAATGTTAGAATAAATCAAGGAAAATTAAATCCAGAAATACTCTATGAAAAGTGTGTAGTAGTAATGCATAAAAACAGCTAAAATCCTTGCAAATATAATGCACATCAGAGTTGGGACAAAATAATTTCTAATTAACAACTAATAACTAAAACTAAATTATTTAGTTATGTTCGCATCTAAGAATTTACAATTGATTTTTGAATTCACAATTGAGCCATTCGTTCGTATAACATAATAACTGAAAAAAATGAAAACGATTGCAGGATGATAATCAGAATGGACATAAATAAAGATTAGAAATAGTAAAAAAAGAAAACAATATTTATAATAAATAAAAACAATTTTTTTTTTTAAACCAACGTTTCACCCTTCTTTACTGGGCTTCATGACTTTCACAATGCTAAAATATTTTTAAATTACAAAGTTTTAGTTTCCTTCAATTAGGAATCACTTACTACATTGCGATACCAACATTATTCCTTTAAATAAAGGAAGAATCGTAAAGAAGAAGAAGAAAGAATCGTAAAGAATCGCTGAAGACAAAAAATTTCAGATACCATGTTTTAAGACCTAGTATACTTCAAGTAAATTAGTTGCAGCTGAAATAGATAACTATAACATTTAGTTAGCATAATTAGTTGGGCACTTTAACAAACCATTAATTATATAATTTAAGTTGTCTCTAATAAAAGGAAAAAAATAATAACAAACGAAAAAAAAATCACTTTTCAGAAATTGTATTTTATATTAAATGTCATAAAACGTTACTCATCACTACCAACCCATAACATATACTGTCACACCAGACCAGGTACCACAGTATTGCCACAACGGCAACTATTATACAGTTTCAACCTTTACAGTTGCTGTGAATTGTCACCGTATATACCAAATTAGTACGTTTAAGGAAATACTGTTGGTATTAAATTATGGTAAGCGATTCAAGGCGAAGGTAAACACTGTAATCCACATGTGTTTATGTTTTTAAAGAGCAAAAGGGTTCATTTTTTCAGCTACTGTGTTTTACAAACGAATGCCTTAATTGTGAATTCAACAAACATATAATTTCTTAATTGTTGGATAAAGACATGATTTTTGAATTGATTTTTTCCCAACAATGGGGCTATATGTTTGCTGAGGTGCTGTTTTTATTCGTTACTGCCTCACACTTTTCCAAGAAATATTTTTTTTTTTTCCGAAAATTACATCCAATATGGTCCGACTACATAAAAAAATCTATTGTTCGGTGCCAAAATAACATACAAAAATGAAAGACATAAATTTAATTTACTAGTTATACTTTTTACCATTAGAGCACTATGGAGGCTACTACAAGTTATACGCTAGAACAGTACAATATGAATCAAACTCTAATAATCCAATTAACTAAATATTAAAATGAAAATAAAGTAAAAAATGTATAATAATAAAAATTAATAATTAGAAATCTAAGGAACTACATGGAAGATTTTAGCATAGTTTGTCGGAAGGAGGAATAGATAAGAATTCATTCCTAATATGGCTTTGCAAGGGACAAGTTTATAGCTACCAGAACCTACAGACACCGTATACATATGTGGAGAAGACACGATTCCCCAATGTCCCAAATTCTTGGCTGGGTAGAACGACGTCAGAATCATTTCAGGACATAACATCAGGATACCTGGGCCGGAATACTTACTAGCCACAATAATATGGCTAAAATCGTTCACTAAGAATTAGCCAAAACGTCTGAATGACCTTAAACCTACGAATAAGAACGCCCCGAAAGCGATAATTGATAGACGGGATGTCAAACGCTATTGGGACCAGTTCATCGTAACCCATCGCATTACTACTGCTGGCGAAAGCCGAGAATAAGGAAAATTCCTAAATAATAATAATAATAATTGAAAGATCTTATGAAGCGAATGATAATAATGCAAATTCAGTGAATTTGTGAATTATTAATAATGAGCTAATGAATTCGGATGGAGTGAACTTGATAAAAAATAAGAATACAATACAAAATATATGATAAACAGAAAAGATTATTAAGAAACAGCTAAAAGATACAATAAAACAAAATGACACAAGAATACGATAAAAATATGGATCTAAGTATATCTAACTAAACAATATATGATAATATTTTTTATTAATATATTTGTTTGAGAGTGGTTTAGCTTATTTAAAAACAATTTTGATCCTTTTTCTCAACTTTATTCTTTTTAAATTTCCAACGTTTCGACCACTTAGGTCATTTTCAAGGATACCTCAATTTTGTTTTCATTTTTTCCTTTAAAATTTTTAAAATTGCCGGCTAATTGCCTTTGTCCCATTTAATTGATTCTATATAATTCTTATCCTAAATTTAAAACTTTTATTAACCACTTTTCTTTCTATCATTTACCTTTGCAAACTCCAAACAGTTTGGAAGGGTAAATGATTAAACAAAATAGAGGTATCCTTGAAAATGACCTAAGTGGTCGAAACGTTGGAAGTTTAAAAAGAATAAAGTTGAGAAAAAGGATCAAAATTGTTTTTAAATAAACAATATATATTATTAAACACATGGAACTCATATACAAACATAAATATGTGTGTAATATGCTAAAAGTTAACTTAAATCGTAATATAATGAATCATTAAGTGGAGTTAAGAAAAACTACAGGCAGCTATGTTCATTTGGTGAATCAAAATTAGTTATAGAAACCCCATGAAGTAAGAAAGTAACCAGCCAAATATTCCTTTTTTAATTTTCTTTGTGATTGACATATTTATTAGTTTTTCTGGTGAACGATTAGACAGATTAAGTACCATATAGTTACATCTTTTAATCTTAAATTAATAACCAAAACCACTCCATGCTTCATTTTCCATCGTTTATTCTCACTTTAGTAGATGAAACCAGTCTTATATAAAGATTGTAAGCTATTAAGTAACAATGGCCATGTCAACTTTATGATAAGAAGCTAACCATTGTGACGTCATCAGCAAGAGTAGCTAATCTGTAATAGAATACTTCTAGATTCCAGGCATCTTAAGAAACGGAGGGAAATGTTTTAGGGTATTTTATTTACTTTATCATTATATCCAATCTTTGTACAATAACTAATACTATTCCTTAATTTAACAGTATTAAATAAATTTTTAAATTAAGGGGTTTCATTGTCTAAGGCGAACATTTACTTAATATGATAGTATAAGCGATTGTGTGTTATCAAGGGATTTTAGAAATAATCCAATAATCGCCTCTACGAATTTATGTACTGTCATTTTCAAATATATTATAGCCTGAGTTGATTGACGGTGTGTACATAATAGAAGGAAGATGGTCCGAATATGCAGAAATAACTCATTTCTGAGGAACTGCAGTCGAAATGACTCAAATATAAAATAAACTATTTATTATGAGCCAACTTTTTGCCCTACGTTGCAGAGGTTCATCAGGGCTATAAAAAAAAAAAAAAAAAAATACAAACAACTAAAATTAAATAACAGAGTAAGAGAATAAGATAAAAATCATGTAAAATATATAAAAGTTTACAGAAGTATGAACTATTTACTTTACTTCATGTACTTAGTTCATTTTTATATAAATTTTCACGTATTTACATCATATTAACCACACCATATTTTTATTCCATGGAACTTTATTTCTTACTCTGTTACTTAAGTTTAGTTGTTTGTATTTTTTTTTTTTTTTTTTTTTTTAGCCCTGATGAAGCTCTGCAACCTAGGGCGAAACGTTGGCTAATAATAAATAGTTTTTTAATATTTAAGTTACTTTGACCGTACCCAGACCATCTTTTTTATATTTACTCGTACAAAATCAAATATCTCATAAGAGCTATACAACCAACGAAACAGGAGTATTGACATCTACACATTTGTTAATTTTCTTCATCAACCTAAGACATAGTAAGGATGCACTTAGGTAGAGGGAGCAATGATGGGTGAGTAAGTTGGAGTGATGGTTCCAAAGAATCTTGTTCGAAGCATAGGGAATATGATCTTCAATTGGGTAAATTATTTCCCGGCGGTTCTAGAAAATGAATTACTCTGAAAATTAAACTTAATCTGGTATTACATGTACTACTTATATACTCTATTTTATATATATGACTTATATACTCTGTATTGTTTATCTCGTATTAGTATAGGGCGACAGCTAGGACCAAATGACCTTCTTACCCGAATAATTTTTTCCACGAATACCATTAATGGAATAAAAATATGCGAAAGGAAAAAAATCAAACTTGTTTGGAGCCATTCCTATAAACCTGAATCGTCCTTGACTTGCCTAGTAAGATATAAATACTTATTGGAATAAATTCTTTAGTAATGTAATCATGCTTGTTGATTTACAATTTTATTGACAGCCTTTTTGTTCCTATCTATACAGTAAAAATATATTTTAATAGAAACATACTTTTAATTTAATAACAAATTTAAGATTCCCTTGGGGTGTACGGTAGCAATTAAGTGATCCAATTGTTTACGTTGGATAAGTGACTGACCATTTTTACTGCCTAAGCAACATATATTAAAGGCGTGCATTGAAACATTTAATAAAATAATTTTATTCATTCAGTAATTGTTCATAATTATTCATTTATTTCAGAAATTCTTGAATTTCGAAGTACCAAATATCTGAAACGGTCCCATTCTTTGCCTCCAAAAGTTTAAATGGTTCCATAAGTTAATAAATAGAAATACTTCGCAAATGTTTCGTTAAATATGAGTACAGAATAACTCAAAATCAAAGAAATATAAAGTAACGAGCAGCATAAAATTAAATAAGTTTTCTTTTAATATATGGGCGATATACTTAATAATACCTTTCACCTTCGGCGGACAGTTCCACTTTTTTTTATATATCTCTATTGAGATTTACAACAGTACATTATTATACATTCAGTAAATTTGCAGTAAGTTTATAACAGAGTAATAAAGCGTGCAGAGAAACTACCCATTGGTAGTACATATAACATTTTTACATTAGATGGTCTCGAGGCCATCGTCTTTTCAGGCGCCTCGGAGGATTTTCAGGAATGGACGAGGAACCAAGGTTAGAAAATAGTGGATGAGGATGGTTAGGAAATTTTATAATGGAAGGAATGATATCTGGTTCAGTCTAGATCGGTTACATATGGGACATTGAGGTCTTTATGTATGATTTTATTTGTGACAAAGTAAGGAGCATTCAGGATTTTGGATTGTAAGGATTGGTACAATAGGGATTCGAAGGTTTAGTGGAGCCCCCAAGCTCAACACCGCATGTCCAGATTGGCCTTATTACAGACATGTAATTCAGTCTTATAATGGCTTGTAGATTTCAAGTTTAGACCGTTTTTCTGGTAAGAGCTGTCGACTCGAAGTGCAGTTTCGTGTCTTTTCAGTCTTGTGTGAGGACTCCATGTAAGTCGTTTGTCCTTCTCCCTTTTAGGCAATGTATCTGGATGTCCCTGGATTTTTTTTGAGACACGTAAATATACCGCTCTGAATGATACAGTAAAATTTATCTAATTAAACGTTCACTACATTACCGTCTCACTAAATCTTTAACTGGTAACTTCAGACCCACCAAACGTCAGGCCATAATAAAAGGGTATCTTAAATTTCTTCTTGATGCAGCTTAAGGGTTATAGACATTTCTTAGCAGGACCAGATCCCGCTAGCTCTCCGCTAGTCCACCAGAACTCACAGTAACATCAGCGACGGAGTCGTTCTTAAATACTTTTTTGTTTCAATTTAAAGATCGAAATTTCTGGTACTTAACAATTTTTTTGGAAATATAAACTCTAAAATACGATTTAACAAGAACTAATGTAACAAAAACATTAAATTAAAAACATGGAATAAGTAAATAGGCCAGTAAATCTTCATCGCCACATTTTTTATTTCAGAATTAATAAAAAAAATAATACCCCCTTATTTTTTCTTCTGAATTTTATTGCTATCATATACTATGTTTCGGTTATTCTTTTGTTGAAAGAATTGTTTATAATATGTACTTCTCTCGTTGAAAATAAATCCAACAGGAGGTATGCTGGCTATGTCACACTGCGCTTCATAGGAAACAGAACAAAACGCTAAAGGACGAACTTCTATGATACATTGAGACTATCTGGCTCCTATATAATTCTGTGGCCACTGCATCCTTCCAAATTGGAGTTCCATATAAAATAGTTGAGAGAATAACTTCTAAAATATCTAAGGGCCCACTGTTCGGTACACGGCGTCGAAATAAGAATGTTACCCCAGCTGGTTTGGCGCTGATAAACAGTATTTAACTGTTGTGGATATTAAACTGGAGAGGTGTATTAATAATAACCCCTACGTATTTCAAACTTGACAGAGAACGTATCTCGTGCTTACCTACTGTGGCAGTGATGGTCTCGATCTGCTTCCTTTCCAACACTGTTCCGAGCTGTGTGTCCATATTCCCAGCAACGGGAGCACTTTGGAACTCTGAGTATCTCACGTATACGGCTAACCACCAGTCCTATTCGAACCTTTCCTTGAGCCATAATCTTCCTAGTCTGGAGAACCGGAAGTGAAGTGACCGCCGTTTGCGTGCCTCCAGAGGCTTTACATAAGGATTTGACTGCTGTGATGGGCACTGAATCTTCATCGAGGAGAGATTTTAAGGCCTCCGCAACCTCATCTTTGGTGGTGAGCTCACCCAAATCTCAAAGCTCAAAAAGGGACTCCTCAGTCCAAGTCCACACTTCTACCCCTTCGCCAAGCACATCCTCCATTGAGATTTTTAGTACAGCAAGAGATTGCTCTTTCTTTAGGTCCAATTGGAGTAAGAGGTCGCCTTTATTAATTTTCTGGACCTTTGTGATTGAAGCCAATTCCACCATCACCGGATCTTCTCTCAACTTTCGCAGGACATCTGAGTAGGACTGGCTCTCCGGTATTTTTATAATTACTGCATCAGGCCTCGGTGGCTTAGAGCAAGGTTTCTTCCTCGAAATTTTTGCCAAAGCTCTTCCTGTTGTTCTCCACGTTGAGCTGCACTAGATCTCTGAGGGCGATCTACTTGTGCATTGGATTGTGCGGTTTTCTTTTTGTTCTTTCTTTTATCAAATATTCTTTTATGTTCTTTTATTTCGCCCGCCAAACAAGGTGTAGGTTACTGTTAATGCTGATTTCACAGCATTCTTCGTAGGTGGACTTACCCCCTTCGTTTGGATGTGGCCGTCTGCAGCTTCGATAGGGAGTGGAGTTTATTCGGAATGCGTTTTAAGATAATATTAAAATATTTCCGAGTAATAATTAGGTAAGTAATATTTTGTCAGTTATTTTTATTAGAACGTGTAATTGAGTTTTGTTTTTTTGAAAAAAAATAATTATGAACCGTACATGTTTATTAGCAGAAATTGTTTTTATTTTTAAAATAAATCTTTGGTGATCTAGTTATATTATCAATTTATATCTTTGGAAATCATTTTAATTAACTGACTTCAACATATTTTTCGGATAGGACACGAGACGTACGAGCCATACGCAGTATTCAATAATGCCATATGGAATATCCACCACTGCTGATAAATGTATCACTAGAAAAATTTATAATTTTACAACATCTATTTTTCTAATCTGAAAACTCTATAGTCAGATCAAATTAAGAGCTTTTTCCACGTAATAACTCTAAAAAATAAGTTTAATCTTCTTATATTTGTATATTTTATAGAGTAGATCATTCAATTAATGAATAAGAGGAGTGGGTGATATTGTCACTTGTTTCATTGTGATGATTAAAAACAGATTATGAAATCAATAAATAGATTTGTACTTGTTTGTATTACATTTTAATTTTAAAAATTAAAAACTGATATGAAGAATCCAATTAATATCTATCCTTTGACACCAAGCTGTAAAAATAATAAATATGAAAGAAAAATGTAATAAATATAATATGTGATTAATTGCATATCTGCAGTGATAAATCCTACCTCATCTGATTCTGTGTTTATGCAGTTGTAGATGGTTACTGCATTCTCACACCGGTCATCACCAAGTCGAGACACTGAAAAATGTGAAAAGAAAGAGACGTTTGAATATATTGTTCAATAATACTTCACTTCTCACTAGGCTTCATAAAAAAAATCAACTATCAATGAATTTATTTTTTAATACAAACAATGTATACTAAAGTTTTGTTTAAACTATAATTACATTGTTCCAGAACTCTGGAAGCGCTAACGTGAATATTTATAATATAATATATGTCACGGTATATTTTTTTTTATTTTAAAGCTTTTATTGAAATAATAAAATCTGCCACACTTAAGGGCAAAATGTATTAAGGCAGTATGCACTTAATCGTACCATACATACCTATTACGTAAATAATAATAATAAATTATAAATTAAAATATATAATAATAATCATGATAAAATAATAAATACACTTCGTAAATAAACATGAACAGATAAATGAACTAAATAATAGCAAAATAAGGAAGCAACTTTAAAAAGAAATCATCATGAAGACATTCAAACTAAAGAACCCGGAACCAATTCCTGTCACGGGTGATGATGGGCATGTGGACGACAACCAAACCTCGAGTCTCTCAGTCCTTCTCTTCCAGTCGCGACACTGATGTATTGAGTCACTCCAACCAGTGGAGTCGAATTGAGAGTGCTAGAGCCACCAGTTGCTCAAAACATAAGTGTAGAAGCTGGGATTTACCAGAATTTACATGTCTATCTCATATATATAGTAGATGTAAATAGTGTAACATTCTTTAAAATAAAAACAATAAGTACAGTTTTATTAAACAATATATCTTTTAAAACTGATTTCATGTAATGTTAAGGAATGTAACGTAGTTCCTTTTATTTACACCTTCTAGTTCTAATTTTCATCCTCAATTTCATCCTTATGAATTCATTATTTTCTTACTCTTAGAAAAAAGTTATAGTTCATTCTATAAAAAAAGACTCTAATTGTTGTTCTCCCGAATATTTCTATCCAATCTCAATGCTGTCTAAGCTCCCAAATCATCTAGAAAACTTGTATAATCCCTAGTTTATGATTTCCGTAAAGAAATAAATCAACTTGATCCACATTAATCTGTTTTTGGACCTAGCTGTTCCACGCATAAAACCTGCCCGTATCAAAATTATCCGAATGCTCAGAGCGTGATGGATGATACAAAATAAACCGCTATTAAACTCGTAGAATAATCTAAAGCCTTTGATACTATAAACTACTCTACCCTTTTCCCCACATTAAAATAAGTTTCCTCTTCTAACAGTATTGATATTATTATTAATTTGTCACTACAACTCGATGTCGAGTCCTGACCTGCATCAGCCTCCACCAATCATTACGATCCTGTGCGGCTACCATCCAGTTCCTCACTCATCATGGTCCTGGCATCACCACTCACACCATCGCTCCATCGAAGGAAAGGTCTTCCTTTGAATCTTGTTCCATGAAGTACCTCGTCACTACTTTCCTTGGCAGATCATTCTCAGCCATCCGAGCAACCTGCCCGGCCCATCTCAATCTACTGAGCCTCTCTAACTGGACAACCTCTGGTTCCCCAAATAAATCTTTGAGCTCCTGGTTTGTTCGAAGACTTCACATCTGGAACCTAGACAGCTCCAAATATTTTACGGAGAATCTACCAATCCAAGACCATTAAGTTGTGCTCACCAGCCTTGAAGATAATAATTGTTTTATACAAATAAATCTTGGTGTCCTTAGACCAGGCACGGCTCCATAAAAAATATGGACTGAGGCTATAACAAAAGTGGTTGGCATATAGGGCTCATCGTTTAATCTCGAAATCTACAACATTGTCTTGGGTTATGAGCGGTCCAAGATACACAAACTCGGGGACTTTTCCGAAAGTATATTCTCCGATCCTGATTTCTTCATGCGTTTGGTATTTTCTGCATTCACTTCAAACCCCATTTTTCTTGTTGCTTCAACTAATTTCATAAATCCATCCGAGACAGCTTGGATAGAGCGTCCAGCAATGTCATGCATTGGCAGTCATTTATAGTTCTGTATGTTGATTTAATCTTTCCTCTTCCAACGCTCCTAAGTAGTTCCTGTTTTAATTCAACCTTTACATTCCAATCTTATTCTCTATTCAGGTGTAGCAATAAGTTCAATCACAGCCCTTCTTCTTTTTCATTTCCAATATTAATGATCTGCATAAACCAATTCTTCATTGCTCCCATCATCTCTATGCCGAAGACTCCCAAATCATTTATCCTATCCTTTTTTTTTTTTATATATATTTGTAGCGTTTTCCAAGATTCATGACAATCTAGATCGGATCAGAGTCAAACATAAGTTAAATAAATTGAGTTTAAATGTTGCAAAAACTCAAAACATTGACACTATATTCAAACTCCTTCTCAGATAAGAGAAACTTTCCGATCCTATACCTAAATGACGACCCCATTAATTTATGTTCCTTTATTAATCTTCTAGACATTGTAATCGACCAAACCTTTTCCTGAAACCACCACTAATTCGTCGTTTCCACCCTCTCCTGCCCAAAGCAACTTCACCATTTTCTGAAATGTCCAATGTCTTTAAGTTCGGCATCCTCTTCCTTATGCACTTTTCTCTTCACACAATTTCTATTTACAATCCAATCAGACGCTAAATAGTCATATATGATATTAAAGTTCTATTTTTGTTACTTACTTTTTAATGACTATTGATTATCACTGTTACATGAATTTGCTTTTAATTGGTTATTTATGTTTTCATTTTTACAATATTAGAACATACTTTTTATGGTGCTTATTTACATTAAAATTTTTGTGTGCAATTTTTTTTATAATATGACTGGCAGACCCGGCAATGCTTCGCTATTGTTATATTTAAAGACGATCATAAATTAATTGAAAATTATTGAAACATTGATGTCAATTAATATATAAATTCTTGAAGAAGTTTGTTGGGGGGTGCGGTGAGCAAAGAACAACATAAATAAACAAAACCATATTTATTTATTTTATGCCGACGTTTCGACCTGAGTTTCAGGTCTTCATCAGGGTTTGTGGCGTAGAGGGAAGATTGGTAACTGGCACCCCCCGACAAACTTCTTCAAGCGTTGTTCTTTGCTGACCGCACCCCCCGACAAACTTCTTCAAGCTGTTGTTCTTTGCTGACCGCACCCCCGGACAAACTTCTTCAAGCAGTTGTTCTTTGCTGACCGCAACCCCCGACAAACTTCTTCAAGCATTAATCTACGGTCAACTATCTACACCTCAGCAGTAAGCTGTAGCAGTAAGCTTCACTGTATATTCGTTAATACTATGCCAATTTAGTTGATTTTTTCTTTATCTTTTAGGTATATTTATTATCTTTGATTTTTTCATATATATACTACATAAGATATGAGTAGTTTTATATAATAAACCTCATTGCGCTTCAATATTGCTACTATAATGTAACGATTCAGACTAACTGACTAATTAAAGTGTGTTTTAAATTGTTTAGGTCTGAAACAAAGTTTATATTGGTTTTTAGCACGTCGAAAAACCCTTAAATACGAATTTCCGAGAAAAAAAAAAAACGACGCTAAAAACGAATATGGTTTATTGACTTAATTTTGTTACTATTTTTTTAACCGAAAAAATCGGGTATATTCTTCTCAGGGAAATCCTGAACATTTAGCAAGCAGCCCCATCACAATCGGATGAACAGTTTGGCAGAGCATATAGTACCAACAAACAGAATGGCAGAGCATATAGTACCAACAAACAGAATGGCAGAGCATATAGTACGAACAAACAGAATGGCAGATCATATAGTACCAACAAATAGAATGGCAGAGCATATAGTACCAACAAACAGTATGGCAGAGCATATAGTACCAACAAACAGAATGTCAGAGCATATAGTACCAACAAACAAATATTCATTTTTATATATTAAATTACGGACACATATTTAACTAATTGTAAATAACAGATGTAAATAACCATTTTTTAAAATTATTATGTTATGTCTGTTTGTTTACAATTAAGATGCATACTGCTTCATCATTATTAAATTTATTCCTTTATATATCTTAGCTATGTATATTTATAATGTTTAATTTATTTAATTAATTAATCTAATAGGCTATTTGTTTTTATGTATCCTTTTGTTATTCTAAGGGGACTTAGTCCCGAAAGAACGTATTTTCCTATCATATATTAGGTACCTCTGGAGCACTTGTCAGCGACTTGTTCCATTTTCTTCCTTTCAGATTCTTTTAAATCTGGAATTTCTCTAAGGACACCTTTCATTCCTTCCGAGTTCATTTCTCCTTCTTCGGTCATCTAGAATTAGTTTGCATACAATTATATGTGAAGAAACTGGTATGGCCAGGTAATAACATATATCTCAAAATTATAAAATATATAGAAGATGGTCAGGGTTGCGGTCAAAAATAACAAAATAGTTTTCAACTATTTATAATCTGACGTTTCGTCCCACTTTGCAGGAATTTCATCAGGGCTGTTCAAGATGATAGCTTACCGACTTTTCGATTTATCATCTTGAACAGCCCTGATGAAATTCCTGCAAAGTGGGACAAAACGTCAGATTATAAATAGTTGAAAACTATTTTGTTATTTTTGACCGCGACCATGACCATCTTCTTCATACTTTAAATTATACGGTCAACTATTTATATATATAATTTTAAAATTATAATTTACCAAACCTTACCACATCCATACGGCTAAGTATGCAATGAAGATAACACTGAAAAATAAAAAATAAATCCTATAATTTTCAATATAGTACTAATATCTAGAATATTGTAACAATAAAAATTATTTTTTTAATTGATAGAGTGTTAAATGATCTAAAATTAAAAGTTTTAAAATTAATGAAATAGTATGGGTTTTTTGACTTGTCATTAAAGACCTGGGCAGAATAGCCAGCAAAACGTTTTTAATAAATTGGTTGTGAGGTGTAAATTTATGTTTAAGATTGTCCTTGAGGAACATTGGACCGTTAATGATATAATAAAGAGTATTGAGACTTAACATGCATAAAAATTAATTAATTTAAACAATAAATACCAGTCTCAAGGAATTATAAAATGATTAATAAATAAAAAGATTATATATAAATTAAATTTAATTGAATGAATCAATTAAATATAATTAAAATTAGTGGCGTAGTAAAGAAACTCAAATGCTACAAACAATAAGGTTAAACATTATAATGATTGTATTCTTTAAGAGATAATTGTATGATTCCGAACACAAGGTCATGAGTCTTTAAAATACAGGTAAGCAACTAAACAATAAATTTTGGTTTTATCATGCCAAAAACAAACAAGATCGCATATATGAAAACAAAATATAGTACATCTCACATCGACATTCTATGAAAACCGTCTCAGGTCGAGACAGTAGATTATTATAAGACATCTAAACACACACGTAAAAGCTGAGTACGTTAGATGTCTTATTAATGATTACAGATAAGATGAAAGAGCTAAAAACCATAACCGGGCTTTTTACGAATCAATGCACTTTAAAATATGTGAAGAATATGGTCGGGAATGCGGTTAGCAAATAAATTTAAAAAAATAAATTTATTCGTGCCGACCTTTCGATCTGAATTTCAGGTCTTCATCAGGGAGTTAAGGCAGAGATTCTGACTAGTCAGAACTAGACTTAACTCCCTGATGAAGACCTGAAATACAGGTCGAAACGTCGGCATGAATAAATAGTTTTTTATTTTATCTGCTGACCGTACTCCCGACCATTATTTCCACATATTAATCTACGGTCAACAATGAACACCTCATTACGAATCCTCACATTAAAATATCATCTCAAGAAGGTAAAACTTGTCAAGGAAGTTACTATCTGGTGTTTATAGTATGATAAACTGTATGATTAAAAACATACTTTACGTAAGATCTTTTTCATCGGCAAAATGACGGGGATCAAGAATCATACTTTTAAAAGATGTCTTTGTCAAGCCAAATTCCTAATATCTCATGTTATCAGAACCCTCACATTTATCTTGGACCTTTATGTATATAATTGAAAACTATTCCAGTAATATTTCTATAAAGTAATTTTTTTTTCTATTTTTCATTTAAGATCATATACTTGATATTATTAAAAGCCAACAAAACTGACGAATATAATATTAATAATATTTATATTAATATTGTAACATTACCTTTCCTTCTTGAGAAGATGGTGGCTGCTTTACAGCGATTCCTTTGACTTCATCTAAACATAGAAATTTGTGTAAGCAATTAACATTCTAATTTTAAATGAAATAAAATAAAATAGTTGAATGAATACAATTCGAATCAAAATTCAAGGAAAACCAGTAATCAATACGTCACTTTGTTGTTGATTTATTGTTAAATGAAATAATAAATCCATTTATAATGAAGTGGCAGGTATTGTGAAACAAAATATATAGCTCCATAACTTATAAATAGATATTAAAGTAAACAACATCATAATATAAGATTCTAAACACTAAGCCTTAAATCTTTAAAATACCGGTAAACAACTCGTTTATTAGCATTTCACCAATCCACAAACCATTTTGATATTGTGTTTTTTGTCCTGAAGATAAATAAAAGCAAGTTGAATGTACTAGAAAGTAGTTAATAACGTTCATCTTAGTAGAAAGATCATGGTAGTTTTCATGATATTTTCCATACAAAAAATTTATTTCTAGTTTTTTGGAAAATTACATAAGCAAATTTTATATTTATGTGCTAATTACATAAAAACTCTATTACCCATAAGATGTAACGGTTTCTGAGATATAAGAACTGTTACGGCTTCTAAGATATATTTTTTTCATAAATAAAAAATGTTGTCTAAATAATTAAAAATTAACATTTTGGTAAATATGAAAAATAAAATCCTATGAAGCTAAATGTGATGAGCTACTTTGATTATTATTATGACTACTGAACCTAAAAAGCTCTATTAGCACTAATATTTCAGCAAGTTTACTCTACTTTAAATGATGTTCTATTAGGCTTTCTAGTGTTGTAGGTAGTTTTAAAGATATGAGCTCTGTATCAAACATTAATTTTTTTTAATGTTTTGATACATTTTTTTTTAATTCCCGCAAACTATACTTGGCAGACTTATCAATTTTGACTTGTAACTACACCACTTTTTCATTAATGTGATCAAAAATTAGGGTGAATTAACTGACTTTTTTCTCTTCTTTTCCCTCAGTTCTAGGACTATTTGAACAGACAGAATTTGTCATCTCAGAACTGTTATAAAAACTGAAGGCGAATCATAGCTTATCCCTAATTGAATTAACATTGGCTTAAAGCTTAAAAAGCAAAGACGTTTTTCTAAAAGTGGGGATTTCGTACTTCAGTTGGGAATAGCGAACGAAATCGGGAATAATTTATGATATTAAGAAAAATAAATCTTTCCTTTATAGCTCCAATTAAATTTACAAAAACGTAAAAAAAATTGCTATTTAGTCCATAGGAACGGTTTTGTTACTCATGAGTACACAAATTACACTATAACCTTGCCATACAATTTTTTCACTTAAAGCTATTCAAGTTTCTTTCTATCGTTCTTGCCTATTTTCCCAAATAAATAATTTTATTTGTTCCGATATATATTTTATTCCTTGGCGATCAAATATATGAATTATTCATGGCGTTCCGATTGTACTTTATATAAAGACTCTAAATACAAGTCCCGATTATTTTTATTCCACCATGTTAATTATATTTTTGAATTTTATGGTTCAGTAGAGCGATAATTATAAAAAGCTCACAAGGTTCGCAATTTACACTTTCACAACAATTAATGCTACCTTTGTTTTCTTCATCTCCATTTCTGTTGCAAAACAAATTTAATATTTTTCGAAATATTTATTTATTTTAAATAGTTTCGGGCCATTTAACGAATTGATAGAAGTGAATTAATTATAGTAGACTCCAATTATTTTAAATGAATCCAATTACACTTATACTATTAAAAATAATTAAATCTGCTCAGCCATGACACATGAAGAGCATAGGTGCAGTATTTTGTAAGGAAGTACTGTTAATAGACCAACGGTCGCGCAAGGAGATTATTTGGTCAGAATCACGCCTAGCCGCCAGATTTTTAATCAATTTAGTGTACCCATGAGGGGCTGGATGGACACCGGAGGGATCCCGAACCCTCACGGCTACAGTGAAACATAAAATAATATTCTGCCACTTCCAGATTCGAACTCGGGTCCTTGGAGTTAGTAGCATAGTGCCTTACCAATGAGCTACCCACTCCCCATATATATCACATAAACCACTCCACCTTTTCTTATACTATTTAAACTGACATAAAATATTAATATATGTATATATAGTTGACCGTAAAAATTGATATATAAGAAGATGGTCAGGGTTGCGGTCAAAAGTGAAACAAAAATATTTTAATATTTTAA
>NW_027115892.1:1845110-1863825 GCF_000696795.3 Halyomorpha halys
AAAATATTTTTGTTTCACTTTTGACCGCAACCCTGACCATCTTCTTATATAAAATATTAATAGATTCTATAAAAGTATTGAACCCTAGCGGAATAATTTGTAGCGCTTTGATTTCATTTAAATTATTATATCATATTTAAGGTTACTAAACTGTCAAATATTTTAATCCATTTTCTGGTTGTATAAATATTTGGCGGTTCCCGTTTGTTAACAATTCATCATTTACTACCACCTCAAATCTATGCCTTTATAAAAAAACAATAGATAAAAATCGTTCCTATCTGCCAAAGGAGGACCCGATAACTACATCCTGTGGTCAAGGCACGAATGTGCCTTGACCACAGGATGTAGTTATTCACGAGTTCACTCGGAGATGGTCCGTAAAAAAAAAAAATAAAAATACCATAATATATCTTAGTAAATCTTAATCCAGCTAGGAAAATAAATATTGAATAGAATATAATCAGTGATCTGGAATTCCTAAACTATAACAGGGTTCTAATGAGACTTATATATGCAAAATAAATCTTATATCCAGAATATAAATGATATAAATTATTTTTTATTTTATGCAGCAGTGTCTTTCCAGATACGGAAATTTATATTTCACAAGGACTCACTCATTTCATAGTGCTTTTCAAATGAAGAGATCATCTAATGCCCACTCAATGCAGTTTGGCAGACTGTCAATTAGAGTAATAATGGAGTCACTTCTAATTAGAATTAACTTTTATTCAATAAAAAGAAATAAATAAAAAAAAAAAAAAATTTTCTTGTCTTAAAGGAAAATCTAAAATTTATTAATTTTTTTCTTTTTTTAATTTCTCTTTTATCGATTCAATTTTTTTTTCCATAAATGTTACATATTTTTAGTTGTTTGTAGCACTGCAAAGTGGGGCGAAACGTCGGTTCATTATAAATAGTTTTTAACTATTTGAATTATTTTTGACCTTCTTTTATTAAAACTTTTTTTTTCTGTTCGTATTTAGATCTTCACCTGTCAAGTGCGAAATTGACAACAGGCAGATTTTCTGAATTTTATATAAAAGAAATGACATATAAAGCATGCAGACTCTAATAAAAAGTATTTATTTTCTGTAGCGTTTTTAACTGTATATACCAATCAAAGATGTCAGATACAATTAAAAAAGGCTTGCATTAATGAAAAGTGACGAAAGTGAAAAATTAATATAATCTTTCAAATCACCAACAAATGTTCCGAAATATGTTTATTGCAACTGAATGGCCATAATTTATATTTTGAATATACTCATAATCTATACAAATGACCACACCTGAAGAGTTTGGTTGTTGCAAGTTTCAGAAACAATCATTCCGATTAGAAAAATACTTTTCGTTCTGTGTTCATAATTACTGAGAAAGATTTAAGATTTAATTACATCCTGCTATGAACCATATAAATTAATCAGTAAACGTAAAATAAAAAGCTTTTGTAAATATGTGGTCGTAATCGCTGCCATATCAAAGCCTATGAATCTGAAATTTTCATAATGACTGTGAATAAGCCTGGGCTTGAAACAAACGTACTAAAATACTAAATTTTGGATTCATGATTATTTTCAAAATATTTCATTTGGATTTTTTTCATATTTATTATTTTTTTTTATTTTTTTTTTTTTGCTAATATTTCTCCACATAAATTTCAGTTTCTCAGATGTACTTGGTCATAGTCTCATCGTGAGAATAAAACAGACTCATTATGCAACAGTAGGTATCAATCACTCACCATCAGTTGCATTAAATGTTGATCTGCACTCCTCCAGTTGGTACTTGAGTTCTTCTTTAACGCCAGCCTAAAATACGAAAAATAAATATATATAGTACTATTTTAGAAACAAATAAATGAAATTCGTGAGTTTTTAATATTAAATAATAAAAATAAAAACTAAACACCTTCATGAACACAGATATTTATTTCGTTTTTAAAATATTTAATTTGACTTTTACACATTCGGATTTAATGGGTGTTTAGTATATTTAGATAGGAATCGATCCCATGAAGATGGAACATACTTTGTCCAACTTATTTATATCCAGTTCCGTTCTAGAACATGGAAAATGGAATCAATCTTCTTTTTCATCAACACGATTATTAGAGGTCACTAAGAAACCAGCACTTGTTTCATTCGAATACCCTAGAGGGAAAATAACAGATAAAAACAAATAAAAAAAACTGCAAATGACCATTCTGAGAATAGTACTGGAAGACCTTGTCTTTACTATTAGTTAGAACTGAAAGGATGAAAGGACAATAATGACCAATAACTGAAAATAAAAATTAACGATAGTACCGTGTATCATAAGAGCATATTGTACAGTAGGCACTAGGACTTTACTTGCAGGAAATAAGTTTATATTTAATTGCTTTTATTACCATGCAATAAAAAAAAAAAATTGTAAATAAACCCTTTTTAACTTCAATTGAAAACGTTTAAAAAAAGTATTTTAATAATTTTATTAGTCTTGTATTATAAAAAAGATAGTCCCTGCAAGTTAAGTCTAATTTAAAACATTCATTTGGGAATGTAAAAAAAAAGAAATTTTTCGAAACACTTTTCGACACAAAACTTTTGAATCAAAGATTTTTCTTGTTTTTCTTACCTTAGGAAACAATTTGAGCAGGAATATTAAGAATAAAAGATACGAAATGACTGTATCTTTATAAACACACATATATATATATATCAGGAAAGAATTGAGGAAAACTTTCAATTTATTTGTCGTGAAGATAAAAAAGCAAAAAAATCTGGGAAAGTCGATAAAGATTAGATTATATCTGTCACCCCAGTGAATATGTGGTTAAGTTGAATTTTTGTCAAGATGAGTTGTGTGGTCTAAGAGAATCACAGAGGCAACATCTTCATTGTGCATAAGTGTCTAAGTCAGTCAACGTTTTAAAACAGAGTTATTGGTCAAGTCTGTTGTCAACGGTCGGTGAACAATTAGTTAACTCTATTATCTAATTAGTGATAAGACATATCAAATTGGTGTAAAACAAGTAACAAGTTACCAACGTTTTGGTAGTATTGACGAAATTTCGATGATTTACCACAAACACCTGATTTTACATAAATGTTCAAACTTTAAAGTCCCCTGAAAAGTAAGGAATTTTGACTTAACCACATATTCACTGAGGTTACAGATATTTCCCTCAATAACCAATTTATGCAATAGATTATTCTTTGGCTGCCAATCTCTGAAAATTCAAACTGAAGAGAACGATCTTTCAAAATACTCCTGAGATTATATCAAAACCTCTTGAGTAGTTTAAAAGAACGAGGATTTTTTAGAAATAGGTAACAACAACAGATAGAGTTCAGATATCTTTTATAGGGGTTCATAAAAGGCTTTGATCAACTGAATGTACTATAAACTAATAAACTAACTATAAATATTTTTTAACAAATAACTTCAGCTTTATTAAATTACTAGAGGATTCACCCGGAACTTTGTCCAGTCAGTGTTTAGAATCAAGGCCGAATCCAGTCTTTTTGAAAAAATGAAATTTATTCTTTGCTTTATATTTTTATTATTATTGAAAAATTAATTTTGAATGAAAAACCTATTTATATATTTTTAAAAACCTGATGGTTATCCTAATTTTTTTTTAATTAAGATATTTCATAAAATGATAAACATCCGAAAATATTTGCTGAATTCGCTTTTATTACGAAACATTCTCTATTCTAAATATTTTTAGTGCTTTGGTCTCTAAGAGATTAAATATTGACAAAACTAAAAGGAATTTAAGGAAAATATGTTATGGTTTCTGGTAAGTAAACAGGTTACGCAGTAATGTGAAATCTTTAATGTGTTGATGGACTATAATGTATCACATTAAATATTCATTTACTTTTATGTCATGAAGTGTTTTGACTAAACTAAATTATAGATAAACGAAATGTTTCTTTTAAAAAAATAGTAGTTATTTTATTTTTTTATTCAATATTACTAAGGAATTTCCTGAATGATTTTTTTCCAGTACATGCTTAGAATAGTATAATGAAAATTGTCAAAACTAGAAAAGAACGGGAAAATAATAAACAATTTTCCATTTTCTTTTTTCAGAGGTTTGTTTTGAATATTTTTTAAATTTCTACTGCATTGTTCATACATAAATTGTTGCAACTACAGTGGTTAGCATTAGGCTAAACTTAAGGTTTTTATCATAATTTTTTTTCTATTTTTAGTCAGCCAGCCGTAGCGATTACACGACCGGACCTATCTTCACACAAGCAGACAAACCAGTTTAAGCCAGTGTCGGTGAACCTCGCCGATTTAGATCTCTTTTTTTAAATAATTTCTTTATAACTAGTCACTGAATTTTCAAAGTTGAGATGATCGATTACAAACAATCTGAACGCTTATTACCTTACCATTCCAAGCATCTGATTAGAGAAGATGATCGAAATTTTGCGCTACAATAATTATATCCCAATAGAACCAATCATTTTTTTTTTTCACTTTATATTCGAAATTTCTTAAACTGTGATTAAATCAGGGTGAACTCAAAAAAATTGCGAGCGTTCTAGGAGGTATGGTTCCTCTACTTCCGAACTGAAGCCCTTTCACTGAAAATAGTCTTTTCATCGTCAAATTCCTCTCTATACTTTTCCTTTAAGTAAGGAATACATTTTATATAAATATCCTCTTTCTCTTTCTGTATCTTTACACTCTGATCCTGATTATTCGTTTTGAATCTTATCTTAGAATCCTTTATCAATACTTCCTTTTGAGTCGCATAAACGCTAGAATGTCTACAAACCTTGCAGAGTCCTCTCCAGAATAGATTTCTTAGAAAAATTTTCAATTTTTCTTCTCCAGCAGTTTGAGTATTTCCTTCTTTATATTATAGTACCAGTGACTAAACAAACCTCTCAAGATATATCATTCCATCTGAGCTAAAGTGGTCTATCAAAAAAAATCCAATATTGATTTTTCCCCCTCATTAAGATCCCACATTATGGTGGTTGCTTCCTTTGCAAACCTAATTCGATCCTATTTCAGTTATTATGGTAGGTAAAGGTAGTTTCTCTATCCAAATAATCCTTTTCTTAGCTGAAATGAAATAGAATTTCGATTAAGAGAGTAGTTTAGTCCACTTCTGCTCTCATATAAAACCAAGCCAATTTAAAAAAATAAAATATATATTATTTAAATACCATAGGAATATTAAACTAAAACGAAACATCACCAAAACCACTAGAACAGAATGTATTTAAGAGACAAACCTAAACAAGATTTTTTTTTAATGAATTGTTGACTAAGAATTATTTTTAAAAAGTCCGATTTCATATTTGGCGTCATTAATAAAATGAAACTTTTCCATCGACTGATAAGAATTGGCGAAGGAAACTGATATGTCTGGAAAATAAAACCTCATGACCTGATCAATAATCAACTTTTCTCATGATGCTGATGAGGAAGAGTCGAGAAACTAAAAAAAAAAATTGTGTTATTATTAGCTTATTCATGAAAAATACATGATTTTTCGGTGTTTAATTGCGTTTTGAAACAATTTTTTGTCCGTACTCTAAATTCACTGGGCTCAATGATACTGCAATAAATGAATTGTCATAACCAATGTACTGTATGATAGTAAATGTACATTTGCATATTTTTTGTAGATACGAAATATCACTTCTTAGCCACTGAAATATTACGTTTTTCTATGAAAACACTTTTATCCAGCCTGGAAAAAAAAATTTAACTAATTGCAAGTACTATACGAAGAGATGTGTATAAACACCATACCACACCACCCGAAGAAGAAATAGAAGACTGTGAAATCATATCTGCGAACAACCATCAACTTTCGTTCTTGATAACAACCACTAAATTTCGGGCCATTTAGTATTTTCACCCGGACCTGGATCTTTATTAAGATAAATATTTTCGATGTTTGAAGAAAAATAAATAATATGTTAGTTTATTCGTGAAAATAAACAATACTTCCTCATTTAATCCATGTATAACACATTCTTTTAATTCTGTTTCTAAAATGATAAACGACGAAAACGATAAAATAGATGGAAAGATAATTTTGTTATAAACGGAAGTTATAACAGAGCTCTTGGCCTATAGATGGAAAGAAGAGTGTTAATGATGAAGATAAAAGCAAGACTATCAACTAATCATGAACTGTTAAAATTTAAAATGACCTTACCTTCATGAATGTAATGGTACGAAAATTGCAAACATGATTGAAAACTTGAAAAAAAAAATGTTGCTTTCATAATTCGGAGCTAATCAACTAAAATCGGAGGAGAAATCAACTAAAAATTTAAAGAGATCTTAAACTAAAATTTAGGCAATTAGATCCTCCTAGCATTAGAATTCGAGTTCTTTGGGACACTCAATGAAGAAATGAAAAAAATACGATTTTGAAGTATTAAACGCTTTCAGCCATTCATAAATCTTTAGTACCTATAAATATGACCAAATTACTTCACGAGATGTGTAAAGAGATGTTTCAAGATAATTAGAGGCTTAAACTTTCGAACATTTAAAAAAATATACTCGTATTTAAATAATTGACCGTTAATTTTTCAACAGGAAAAAAGAAGGAGATGGTCGTAGGTAATGGTAAAAACAAAACAAAAATAGTTAACAACTATTTATTTGCCGACGTTTCGCCCCACTATAGTTCCATCAGAGCTAAAAAAGATACAAAACAAATAAAGATATGTTGACAATGTAGGGTAATAAGATACAGAAGAGTAAACTAAGGTACGGCTAAAAATATGTAAGTATAAGTGAAAAGAAAATTACGTAAAAATTAAAAAAAATGAAATATAAATAAGATGAACAATATATATGTATATATATACGATAGATGCTAGCAGCTTTCGACTAAATGACCACCCCTCCACAAATACATACCTATCATAATTTCTCAAAATTATAACAAAATAAAAAGTACACATTAGAGATTTCAAATAACTAACGCTGATTTCTGTAATTGCGACGGACAAACTCCACAAACTTTTAATCACATACTTTTTGACTACGCCCCGTAAGATCAACAAAGGTTCAATTTAATAAAAACCTGCATAATGCACGTAGAATCTGAAATCTTCAGAAAATACAAAAATGAGCTAGTACACTTCATCTCTAATATACAGTGAACCCAACTGTGGTCATCATATGTACCCTAATTGTACTTCTTATATAATAATTATTAATTTAATTATGTATTGTTCTAGATCAATAGTTAATTCCCATATCTGCACTGTATTTATATTTATTTATTTTTATTATTCATTTAGTTTTAATTTTGTTATGTATTTTATTAAATAATTAGTTGCCTTCTCTAACCAGATGTTCTAATTAGGTCATTTTAATTATTGTATTTTATAATTTATTTGTTGTTGTTTTTTTTATTTCTGTTTTCATTTCTTTTAATATTTTTAGTATAGTACTAAAGTGTTTTCCAATGTTAACATCACATTAGATAAATATACTATGCGGTTCCGCATGGAGTATGTACACTTTATTAAATAAACTTCTGTATAGGATTACTATGCAAGAGAGAGAGTGAGAATATATATAGACAACTTCTTTTATGATAGATCAGGGAACTGTAATAGTTTAATACCGGCTTTAGGTAATTCTGTATCGTCAGAATTCGTTGTGAATTAAATATATTGAAAATATTTAATTTATGTAATTCCTACAATACAACTAACGAGCAAGTAATTAGTGAACCCGATACAAAAACTGCACAATACTTACTCTAACGAATGCAATAGAGGAGAGAGCGAATACCATTACTGCAATGGCCTTCATGATCTTAAATGAGAATAGCCTGGCTTTACCGACTGCTTTTGAATAGAATCGATATATAGTTTTATATATCAGTTATATTTATTGACTTCCGCCGCGAGAGGTGCGGATGACTCGTTTCCGCTCTACCTTTACAGTTCCATTGTCTGATTATTCAGCGACCTTCAGGAGTCAACAGCCAATATTATTTTACTCATTACAAGAATTAACATCACCGAATATTGCAAGGACAAGCTCTCATAGCATTAATGTGTTGGTGAAATCTAATGCTTAGGTTGGTTAATTAGAATTAAATAGATGGACAATATTTAAATATTTAATATTTCATTAATCCATATTACATTAAAGGATGAGGCACCAGATCTTTTATTTATTTGTTGTTTTTTTTAATTCACATTATTAACAAAAAGCAGAAAAATGTTAAGAAATTATTTTATGGTATGTTTAAATGAAAGTTCTTTGGTTACAAACCATCTGCTAAGCTCTAAAGTTAATACTAACCGTTGCAAGTATAAGAGTTACTATAACAAAGTGTAAAGCATTTTTCCACTCTTTTCCTTTCTATGGTAACCCTAATGGTAAAGTATGTATTTATACATATTCCAGATTCCACGTTATAAATAGTCATATTTCCTTCATTACAATAATTTAGTTTATGTTGATTTGAGCATTAATATTAAAGCATGAAAGAACAATGGAGAATGCGGTATTAGCCTGATGGAGTTGAATCTTTGATTACTCTAATGAAAACTATGTATAATTATCATCAACTAATCAAAACTGATGAGTTTGCCAAGTATAGGTAGGGGGAATAAAAAATAGCGGCTGTTTCTAAACCTTAAAAAACATAAATTTTTCATTCGGAGCTCTATATCTTAAAAACTACCAACAACACTAAAAAATCTAAAAGAATATTATCTAAAGGCGAATAAATTTGCTGATATATGAGCCCTAATAGAGCTATTTATGTCCAATAGTTCTCGAGATATAGCCTTTTAAAAAGCAACATTTCTTAAAAACCTACTGAATGATTATTAGTTAGTTACTTTATTTTGAGAAATCTATATGTTAGGAACTATGTGACCTATAGATGTCTATTAGCACTCAAATTAAAGCTAGTTTAATATACTATAAAGTAGTTTATGACCTTTACCTTCGTATGAATAGTAGTTTTCATGATATTTCTTAAAATAAATTGATTTGTAGTTGTTCGAACGATAAGTTTGAGTTTTAAAAAAATTTATTTCAGAAACCATTGGACGTACAGATGTCTGTCAGCACTCAATTCAAAGCTAGTTAAATTTACTATAAAATAGTTTATAACGTTTATCTTAGTAGGAGTAATAGTTTTTATAATTGACAAAATAAATTCACAAACTATTAATTTCTAGTTGTTCGTATAAAATGTTGGATTTTTGAAAAAATAAATCTCTAGATCTATAAGACGCACATATGTCTGCCAACACTGAAAATAAAGGAAATTTAAATTACTATAAAGTAGATTATGCCACATATCTTCGTGGGGGTTGTAGTTTTTATGATATTCGCATATGAATATAAATTTGGCAAATGAAAATTTGTCCGAACAACTATAAATCAATTTATTTTAGCAAATATGAAAACTACTACTCCTACGACGATAAACGTATTAAATAACTTCATAGCTCATTAAACTAGCTTTAACTTGAGTGCTAACAGACATCTGTACATCAAATGGAGTTTTAGAGATAGATTTTTCAAAATAAATTCACTAACTACCGATCTTTCAGAACGTTCTGTTCAACATTTTTATGAAATATTGCTTTTCAAAAAGCTGTATCTGTAACTATTGGACATAAATAGCTCTATTAAGGCTTACATTTTAGAAAATATACTCTGCTTTAAATGATGCTCTCTTAGATTTTCTATTGTTGTTGGTAGTTGTAAAGATATAGAGCTCCGAATAAAAAAATTAATTATTTTTAACGTTTTGAAACAGCCGCCATTTTTTATTCCCCCTTCCTATAATTGGCAGACACATCAATTTTCACTTGTTGTATTTTATACATAGTTTTCATTAAAGTAATCCAAAATTTGGGTGAAATAACTGAATTTTTTCTCCTCTTGGGCTCTTGTACTATTAGTAGACAGATGCCATATCAGCTGATAGTTTGTATATATGTATATAAGGTGGATTGTCTCCAACAATAAAGCCAGCTTAGACTTATTAAGACTTCCAATACCCTTTTCTTTTTTTATATAAGTTTCTTCCCACTGTCGCGTAATTTAAATATAACCAATTGTAACTGTTTTCCAACATTCGTCATAATTTTAATCTTTTCTGTAATTTTAGTTTAAAATTCAGAAATCCCAAAGGATAATTAATTTTTTTAAGTCGACTCTTCCATATATCCTCGAGTGCACTTGAATCTGTAATTTACATTGAAAGTAGAATAAAAGATCAAATAGAATATTTGGTTCTAAAATTATTTATATCTCTGATTGTTCTGATTCGATTTGATTAGAAGGGCTAATTCAAATAAAATCAGAAACAATTTTTTAACCTTTTTGACCATTAAAAAACACGGAGGTGAACAAAATCATTAAAGAATAAAATTCCTTATAAGAATCCATTATCATCGAATAATGAAATTATTAGTACTAGATGGAATGAAAAAGTATAGATTTAAAATTCTTGTTTCAATCAGTCTTGATCAAAATGTTATGTCTAGAATATAGAAATCTTTTTTTTTTTTTCTTAGTCCCCTTTACTATTCGATAATTCAATTGTTGAATTAAAACGAGATTTAAAATTCAAAACGACAATTTAGTAGTCACGTTCCTCGTTTTTTCCTTTTACGCATATTCTTCAAAAGCGATTTTCAGCCTTTTTGACTTTACCGATGCGTCCGTCATCTGAAAATGTATCAGAAACCGTTGAGACTCATATTTAAAAAAAATCAAGTAACCTCATTTTACCTCTGTGGTTTTCTCCTTCTTATTTTTTTAAAAATAAACTTCTAGCTTCTATCTTCAAGAGCACAACAAATGGGCAGACGGAACCAATAACTACGTTGCCCTTGAATCTTGTGAAGAGGGAGAGAGGGTATGCAATCAACCATCATCAGTACGAAAGAGGAGCAAAAAGATAAGTTATGCGGTGAGATTCAACGGCCTCCTTTCAATCAGCGAAGATTGTCCACGAATCGGAACCAAATTATATGTTCCAGGTTAGCATTAACCCTCAAAATAAGAAGTTCATCGGGACATAGCTCTGATGACCAACAATAAAATTATGTCCTTGGGACTTGTTGGTCCATAATTTTCTTCGGCTGAGAACCGATACTCAACTTTTGTTTTAGTGTCTGCTTCGCGCTGTTTTTTTTTTTTAATGAGATGATAATCGACCAGTTACCAATGAACCCTTTGTAGTTCTTTGAACTCATGTGGAAAACGTATTGAAAATGGAAGACTGCAGAACCTGATGAGAAAGGGTAAGGAAACATCCATAAAATAATTTAAGTAAAGTCAATAAATGATTTGAAAAGAATACTTAAATTGTTATCCATGGACGTAGGCAGGATTTCGCCCAGGGGGGAGCAAGCATCAACACATTACACATACATACGTAAATATATAAACGTATTTTATTCTGAAACGTTGGGTAAAAGTAAGATATCTACTTCCACATTCCAAGAAATTCCTAAATCCCGTCATTTTATTTCTACTTCATAAAATTTAATCATTACTGTTTAAATTTGTATTACCTATAATCACAATATATTATTGAAAATGGAACGACAGAATTTAAATTTTTGTTTTTTAATTTGATAGATTTATTTATTGATAGATATTACAATCTGCCACACAGTTGTGGGCAATAGGTAATAGTGATGAATGATCTCATACATACTAAAATAAAAAAAATAAATAAATAAAATTAAAAAAAATAAAATAAAGAAAAAAAAATAAAAATAAAAAATAATCATAAAAAAAAAACTCTCTTAAAATATATACAAACAAAAGAATAGACAAGATGAACATAATCAAACTATTTGTATGAAAAATAAATAAATAAAATACCATAATGATAAAATAATATATATAATATTTACACAATCGACCTGAGGATCCCTGAGCCCACTCTATCCCCCATGTGTGAGGAGTAGAGCAGAGCTCAAAAGTTCCCAGTGCATCTCTCTCGCCGCATCACTGGTAATGAGCCAGTGGAGGCTGAGCAAGTGCGCTAAAGCCGCAAACATTAAATTGTTAACAACAAGGTTTGCCAATGGCTCGTACAATGAAAATATAAGGCAGTTTGCACTTATCTCTGATAATTACCTTCCTAATTATAGCATGTTTCCAGAGGGAAACCAGGTATCAAATAAGCTCACTATTTTCTTTCTTTCTTTTTTCTTGGGGCCAAAAACTCTAGGGAGCTCCCCTCTGTCTACACCCATGGTGTTTTCCATTATCTCATAAATGATCAGGGACCTGCGGGCGTCCTTGTGTCCTATTATTGAAATTTTATTAGAATAATCATATTTTTCAATAAGTAACCATTGTTTTATTAATTGATTGACAAATTAAACATCAGAGAATTCACTTAACTAACTGAAATGTAATGAACACACAACAAACTGAAGGCAGTAAAAGACGGGATCATAGAAAGTGTGAGTATTGGAAAGCGAGAGTGTTAAAATAGATCAACTGTTAAAAATAGCTCAACTGATAACGGCTTTTTAACTTTCACATAATTTTGAAATATTAGCTTATTAAAACAACTACTTCAAATAAAATAAATTGCTTAATAAAACAATGAGTTGATGACTGATTACAATAAGTAGAACGCAAATGAACTTTATGTTTCAATAACCCTCTTATAATTAAATAAAGGGTAAAAACAACTGACTAATTTACTCGGTGAAGCTATTATTGATGATGCTGGCAGGGAAGTTGCAATTGTTGCTAATTGAGCTGGTAATATTGAACGTGGCTTAATTTAAAATGAAATAAGCTCAATTTTATATTTTCAAATAGTTGAGCAATTTAATTGAATTATAAATAATTATGAATCTAAAAATTAGATGTGCTAAAATATGGTGGAAACATCATAACAGTGGTATGTATAACATTCATTTCATGATTATTGGTATGAAGGAATGAATATATGAAGAGAATAGTTGCTTCTTATCCATCTCAAAATAGATGATACACAGCCACACCATCAAAAATGGAGATGTATCCATGCGTAGTGACTGTGGGTGTTCTAACGATCACCATCTTTATACTATGGCCCAAGAGCCCAGCAAACCATGCGGCCAATAGTTGGTATAGACCAAGCAATGACCAACTTTGGACATTTCAGCCAATAAAACAGCCTATAACCATTTTTATAGCTGTCAATATTCACAATCGCGGTGAACTGTGAAACTTTTAGAATAAGTGAGAAAACTTTGGTCCTCTCAGTAGTTGCCCTGACTAGTGGCATATTTTTCCCCCACCGGCCTCTCTTAATCCTGTGATACATAAATTAACACGAAACTATACTGAAATTAAATGAACAATTGCTTCAAGATTGGACACTTTATCACAGATGTTGATAGAAACTGTTTTACTTAAAGTAGTAGTAATTCACGATTTTGTCAATTAAAAATCAAAAATAGTACCTCCTATAAATGCTGTTTGTTACTTTGAAAATACGAAATTAATTAATAATTTAACAAGCGAGTTTTTGCAACCCAAAGTTGTTCAGAAAATAATTTGAAGGACCCTATCTCTATACTTAAAGCCCATTTGTTCAAAGGCGACGCTCAACGATAACAATCACAGCGACTAATAATGTGAAAAATATATCATTTTCTGTCGTAGAAATATTACTTGATAGTTAGAAGTTCTATTATCTGCGCATGTGTGACGACTAACAGCCACAAGTAAACGCCTCGACAGTGAGTTATTGCACCTTACAACCCATAACACCAAGTTTATATGTAACTTACAAACTTGTACATTTCCTATCAATTATTTATGGTGAGGATTGTTGTTTGTTGTATTTGATCATCAATTTTTATCATTCAATCACCAGGTTGATTTAAAATTAGGGGAAGCCAAGCACAGTTGTGATATTGCTAGTACGACAGATATCTGTCAGGTGAAAATTGGACTTAAGGCACATTCTTCCGAAATGTATAGCTCATGAGCCGTATAGATTTTCAACAGATATACAGAACAGCTGAGTGAGGAACAGATAGCAGCAACAGGACCTAATCTGTTTGTTTTTTAAACTGTAAATACTTATAATAAAATATAGTATTTGTGAGTATAAGAAAGAATAAGGGAGTGGGTAGCTAAAATAATAAAAGTATAAGGGGGTAAGGCACTATGCTATTAACTCCAAGCACCCGGGTTAGAATCCGGCTGTGGCAGATAATTATTTTCTGTTTCACTGTAGCCGTGTAGATTCGGGAGCCCTCCCGGGTCCACCCAGTCTCATAAAGTTTGTACTCTTAAGGTGGATCCACATGTTGGCCGCTCGCCATGGATCGGAGGCTCGTACAAATGCTCGGCAAACAAAGTGCGGACCATCCACATGTCAGTGTTATTCAGAGAGGCAAACATGGAGGACGTTGAAGTGATTTCAGCAATTGCCCTGGGATTTTATCATTTTTATTACAAAAGAAAATGAAAGAAAACGTAAAATACGACAAAGAAGATGGTGGATGACAACAATTCACAAAAATCGGATTAGATAAGCTTAAAATTAAATAAAAATTAATTAAATTCATCTTTTATTTTAACTTTCATAATTGTGCTGTTGTATATATAATCTTGTAAAAAATGTATACAATGGAAGATTAGATTGTAAAGATATACTAATACGTTTATTCTTCTTTCTGTATAAAGAATTAACCTATTGGGTATTGTGTTATTGAAGTTAACGTGTTGTATTAACTATTCCAGCCTGTGGGACTGAAAGTTGTGCAAGTCATTTTTTATTTATTGTAAGAATTTCAATTGTTTATAAATGTTATTAAACGATGTATTTAGTTAAGAAATATGTTATTTTAGTGCATATTGTGAACTTAAACAACATATGAAAAGTGACAGCTCTCAGTTGCAAATAGACAAAGAACAATGGTGGAGACGCTACACGAGCGCTCTCACGAACCCCTTTGATTTGTGTCCAAAAAACCGACTCTCGACGGCTCGGCAACGAGCTTAGGCCAACCAAGCCAAGCCACCCATCCACATGCTCGCGTATGTCTGAGTTCGCCATGGCTCGGCCAACATGTAGAGGCCCCTTTAATTGGGTAGAAAGTACTACACCTCTGATTCTTCATGGGTCATGGCTGAACAGATTTAATTTTTTTTAATAGTATAAATGTAATTTGATTCACTTAAAATAATTGGACTCTTCTGTAATTAATTAACTTCTAACAATTTGTTAATTCAGTTCAATGGCGTGCAACACTTTAAAACAAATATATTGAAAAATATTTAATTTGTTTTGCAACTGAAATGGAGAGGAGGAAAACTAAGGTAGCGTTAATTGTTGTGGAATGCTCAAAGTGTTAATTGCGATTTCGTCGTTTTCAGTGTTTCTTTAAGGTGATTACATGTATTAAAAAACAAAAGTTGTCATTCTTTAACATTTAATGATTACATGATCTTATAATTATAAATTTTAACCAGACTTTATGAAGTTAAAAAGGATCGGGTCACATTTATTGTGCAGTAATACTTCCATTTAATACTTGTGGGAGATGCAAAAAAAACCTGCATCAACGAGAGCGCTAACTCGTTGTCTGTACACAATTTCCTACTTTATTATAAGAGATTTAAACAATTATATACAGTACAATCGATACGCCATGAATAATTCGTATTTAAGATCGCCAATGAATAAAATATATATCAGAACAAATATAATTATTCATTTTGGAAAACAGGCAAGGCCAACAGAAAGAAACTTGAACAGCATAAACGGTAAATTGTTTGGCAAGATTATATCCAAATAGGCTTCGTAATTTGTGCTTACGTTTACCGATAAAGCACCAGTTGCCCTCACAGTCTTTGAACTAAAAAGTTCTACCACTTGGCATTAAAATTGGTAAAGATGATGCCATGAGGAGTTACACCCAGAGAAGGCTTCACCCTAAATAAATATTGAATAAACTGCTTACAAAGAGTGTCCCATAAATGAGAGAAATATTTTAAGAGGTGAAAGTAGACCTCCAGAGTAACTAAATCGTTCATATGGACTAAGCACTGATTACACCCAAAAAAAAATGATAAGTAAGTTTTGGTTTGTTTTTTTTTAATAGAAAGTAAAAACTAAGCATTTAAGCTTGATGGTTCCAAATAAATAAAAATATCTTTCAAAAATGAGTAGTATTTGTGTTAATTAAAACCATTTGAGTGGAGATATAAAGCAAAGATTTATTTTTCATATTATAAGCATAAGTTGTTTTAATTAATATAAAGTTGTTGTTAATAATTTAAGTTGTTTTTTTATAAAGGCATAAATTTGAGGTGGTAGGAAATGATGCTTTGTTAACAAACCAGAACCCCCAAATATTTATACAACCAGAAAATAGATTCAAATATTTGACAGTTTAGTAACCTTAAATATGAAAAAGTAATTCAAATGAAATCAAAAGCGCTACAAATTATTCCGCTGGGGTTCAATACTTTTATTGAATGTTAGTTTAAATATGTGTATATATAGTTGACCGTAAAGATTTAAATATAAGAAGATGGTCAGGGCTGCGGGCAAAAAAAGAACAAATAGTTTAATACTATTTTAATGTCCGACGTTTCGCCCCACTTTGCAGGGCTAAAAAGATAAAAAAAAAATAAATAAAACTGAGAATATTACAACAATAAAGTAATTTAAGCTAGGATAAACATTATGTAAAAATAAAGTGATAAGAAATTATATATAAATAGAAAGAAAGGAAGACATAAAATAGTATCAGTATAAAATAAACTTGAATAAACAATGATAAGAATAAAAAAATAAGTAACAATAGGAAGAATAACATTTTTTAAAAAATACGTAAAATATACAGTTAAAAAAAGTACAGGAGATATACATATAACAAAAACAATACGGCAAACAAATACATATAACAAAAACAATTCCATGAGAAATGGAGATGAAAAAAAACTAAGGTAGCATTAATTGATGTGAAAGTTTAAAGTGTAAATTACGAACCTTGCGAGGTTTTTATAATTATTGCTCTACTGAACCATAGAATTCAAAAATATAATTAACATAGTGGAATAAAAATAATCGGGAGTTGTGTTTAGAGTCTTTATAAACAGCACAATCGATCATATTCCATGAATAATTCATTAGCAAAAGTAATGGCATATTACTAAAATACACCTTTTACTTTAACTTACTTGTGGAATATATAGTAAGGGAAACTATTGCAATTGGGAACGAAAAATTTTTAATTAATTTTTGACAGAAAAACACTTTTTGTCGTCTGAGACCAAATAATCAAGCCTCCCAAAAAGAATATCAAAAATGAATCAGATAGTTAGGGCAGGTGTATGCCTGGGATGTTACAACCAGGATAACTAATTCAATAAAATCATTCCTAGTATTTTCAATGTATATTCTATAACAATTTGGCATTAAATAAATAGTTAAGACCAGGATGTAAATTGTTATATTTTTATGATAATAAGTAGGTCAAGAAAAGGGAGGAAATGGCCAATTTCACATTCAACAGTAAACCAAAGACGAGGGTAGTAGGAGTTGAAGACTGACAGAATCCCTAAAACTCTATCACCCTTTAACTCCTACCAACTACATCATCAGTTTACTGTTAAACATTTTATTTTTATATTTTTGTAATACTTTTGCAAAATAAAAGTGTTAATATTTTACACCGATAAATGATATTAAAAGTACTTTTCTGAACTGTTGAAATAGGAGTGAGTCAATCGGCTAGCTGAATGGCTCATTCAAAAGATGAGTACAGGAAAATATTGCAACAGTGAATATTATAGATATATTTGTTCTGAGAGGGGGGAAGAATAATTTATACTGTTTGTGTTTTAATAATAAGTGAATGTTTTATGATACACATACTCTGCCAGATTTTTATTTATTACAAAAAAGTAAAATAAAATATCTCTCATGGATATAACAAATACAATTCTCCAAATTAGAAAAATCGTGTACTAAATGGAACAAATTTTCAATCAATTTTACCAATAAATGTTAAATCATTACCAGCAATATTAAGTATTTTCATTATTTTAAGGCAACATGTAAATGTCATTATGTTTTAAGTAGAATTTTGTTTATTTTATCTAAATTAAATTTTTTTTTTTAAATAAAAAAATACTGGAATAATTGAAGGGAGTAAAATTGGGAATGATTCATGATTAAACAAAAAACAAATATTTGCTCGAATGGTTTTAACAAACACTAATTCTAAATAGTTCAGAAAATATTTTGTCTAGTTCCTTATGTAGTTTTTTATAATCACCTAACTTACCATATTCCATATTACCTTTATTTCGCTCTTGACAATTTACTATTGCCTTTTTAAATATTGCTCTTCATTAAAGGAACAATCAGTATATTACAGACAAATTTATAATTTTAGAGGATGTACTGGGCTTTTTCTTCCTCTTGAGAAGAATTGAATTATTGTCATGAAACAATAAATTTCCATTTTTTTTTCTAACTTACTCCTAAAGTACCTTTAAGAAAGGTTATCTAAGAATTTTTATAAAATTTGGGCTGATCATAGCAGTTACTCTCCAAATTTTAATATGTCTGTACCCTGTTTCATAATGAAAGCTAATAATATTAATCCATAAATAAAATAAACAAACTGCAAGCCATAATACTTTTTGGAAGATTATTGATTGACCGTGTGTATAGATGAATGAAATATGGTCCGGG
>NW_027115892.1:1864280-1904605 GCF_000696795.3 Halyomorpha halys
CTTTTTGTAACTATAGTGTTTGTATCTTTTTTAGCCCTGATGAAGCCCTGCAACGTGGGGCGAAACGTTGGCTCAATAAAATAGTATAATTATCTGCTATTTGAGTTTTTTTTTACAGCACCCAGACCATATTCCATTCATAATACTTTTTGTTTCAAGGTGGGGCGGCTATCAGTGATATAGGAATAAAAAAGTATAAATCAGCATTATACAAGTTGGTGAAATTTTAACTTATATTATTTTCCACTTTATTTTTAAACAGGACCCTGGTTGTCATATTATATTTGTCATTTTCAATATTTAAAATGCTAAAAGGAGCCGCAAAAAATATAAAAACCAATCCACATGAAAATTGAAATATTTTTGCATGTATATATGTATATATAGTTGACCGTAAAAATTGATATATAAGAAGATAGTCAGGGTTTCGGTCAAAAGTGAAACAAAAATGCACACTTTTGACCGAAACCCTGATCATCTTCTTATATATTTTTGCATGTATGATTAACTATTTATCTTTTTCTCAATTGTTTTTAGTGATGATGCCAGTTTTGTGAGGTTTTACTAGAAATAATCCATACTCATTTTTTTCTTAAATAACATGAAACTAATGAAGAGTCTCAAAATCCCATTAAAAGAAAGAAAATATGCTCTTACAATAAAGATATCAATATAAATCAACTTTTGATGAGATCTTCATATGATTCTAAATAAATAATTATAATAATTAGCTATAGTATAATATCCTATATTCATGGAATGTTAAGATAGAAAATATTATGTCTACTGCATTATGTGTATCAGTGGTCTCACAGCCCTGAGCACTATAATATAAATTCCCAAGGTAGATATAGACCATTATCATACTCAGGATGCGTAACTAGCTTCACAGATCTGTATCACACTTGAAATATAAAAAAAAAAAACATCCTGGGATTTGGGTCTATTTTCTGGTCTTTCTAGGAAAATTAGATAAACAAGTAGTGGTCTAATTAATATGGTTATTCCTTTTGGATAAGCAGATAAATGGAGAACAATATCCTTTGCAGATGAACCAACAAATAATAATAAAACCTCTCAGATGATATTTTATTTAATAATCTCACTTACCTCCAGATCAAAAGTTTTTTCTTAATTAGGTTCTGTTCTAATGTTCAGTACCTACCTTTGAAACATTCTAAAGGTTTACTGGTGACTGGTATAAAAAATTAACAAAAGTAAATGATAAAATAAAATACTCTGGTAGAGTTCCACTACCGTTTTATGATAAATGTTCATCTAGCTCCAAAACAGAAGAAAAGGCTTTACTTCAATGTATAAATATTACAAATATTGACATGTTTACCAATATGAATATGTAACAAACCTTGTCAAAATATACATTCTACCTAGCAAACAATCAACATTTACTGTAAGAAAAATAAATCATTGTAATTAACTTCTCAGAGGAGGCAGAGTGCGTGAGTGAAGATATGTATTTACAGAAAGAGTACTGACTACCTCTGGCACCTGCCTGGCCCTACCTAGAAAATGTTTGAAAAAGAAATACTAAGGAAAAAAACTTACAATTATTTGACCAGTCAGATGTCTTAAAATGATAATAAATAGTAATAAAATTAAATTTTCAGATCCTAGTATTTGTGGGAAGGAAAATCATTCCATAATTAGAATGAATAATCCTTTATAATATTTTTTTGCATTTATTAACTGACACTTCATTGTATTTACCCATGTTATAATGATAATTGATGAGTCATCTCCTAATGAATGATTTTTTATGAACAACATAACACCTTAAAAATAATTTAGTTAAAAAATAGGAAGTACACCGAGTATCTGGACAAATTACATCAAACAATACTTTTTAGAATGACAACATGGAACTTCACATCAGACGTGCCGAGACAAAATGTGACAGATGTTATTTGTACTCCAGGATAAACTACACAAAAATTAATATTTTTTTTAGAAAAATCTTTCTGTGCAAAGGTCTAAAATATGTGATGTATGGGTGGGTGACTTATTTCTTTTAGTTCAATTCATTGAGAAAAAAATTGTCTTTTATTTTTTACAACATAACATTTTGGTAGATTCATAGTTATTTTTATTACTGGAAGATGTTGATTGACCGTGTGGAAAGATGAAAGGTATATGGTCCGGGTGCGGTCAAAAAACCTCAAATAGTAGAATTATACTATTTTAATGAGCCAACGTTTCGCCCCACGTTGCAGGGCTTCAAAATTTTTGTTTTGACTGCCGTCAAAATAGCCCTGACGAAGCCCTGCAACGTGGGGCGAAACGTTGGCTCATTAAAATAGTATAATTCTACTATTTGAGTTTTTTTGACCGCACCCGGACCATATTCCTTTTTATTATTTTTATTACAATTCGTCAGAACAATAATTGATAGTCACTCAGCCCTCAGTGGAACATAGTGACAGTCTACAATAACAACTGTTCAGCGAAGACGAGATCGTGAGTTCAAGACTCTATAACATAGACTCTTTTTTATTTTATTTCATTTTTATTGAAGAAGTTTTTATATCATTTTAATTTTTTTTTTGTATAATCTGAAAATATATCCTTTTTGTTCTGGTTATACTGCTATTTGAGATTTTCTTTATTTCTGAATTTATCCTTTAACTAAAACAATATTTATTGGTAATATTTTTTTTTAATTTAATACTGGCCAGCAGTTTTGGCAAGCTTGTTTTTAACCCCCACTGCCACCACAACAAAACAAGCAATTATTTAAAAAAAGGTTTAAAAACTCTTTATTAAATGGTATAAATGTTATTTAAAACAATTTTGGAGAAAAAGAAAACAAACAAGACGTTAGGAAATTCATAAAATATTAAAAATTAAAGCTTATATAGTGTGTAAGCTTATGTAAAAGTAAGGAGAATCATTTTACATTGCAATTTTCATACCCCATTTTGACATATAAATCACAAGTTCTATATGATATTCTACAATTAAATAATTTAAAACTACAAACCTGAGCTTAAAATAAATTAATTAGATATTAAAAACAAATAAGAATTTGTTTCATGAAAACATCTGAAAAAAAAATTTATAGCTATAGTACATTTACTTATAGCAATTATGTATCTAATTTTCTTAAGGAACTGTTTTATAACCAGAGTCATGCACAAGGTCCAAAAGTCTGACAACTTTCTGAGTTAGGAGGGTATGGCCCGAAACACACACAAAGATTATAAAGTTGAAATATAGAAAATACTAAGATTGTTTACTGTCAGCCAGCACAGTGAAAAAAATCTTGGCTCAACAAATACTGGCTGTCAGGAATGTTTCCACAAAACATACTTTTTATAATCGATGAACAATCGAATGACAGTTATTCCTAAACATTAGTTTGAAACTTACCTAACAGCCAAAGATATTTTCATTATGCCAGCAGGCAGTGAACAATCAAATTTTCTCACATATACTCAGCTAGATTCAATCCTATAATACTAATGGTAACTAATACAATTATTAGAAGAACTGATGTGCATATAGTTCTCTCACTCCACCACAATCCATTAGGGGAAGAAAAATTTTGGGGTATACCCGCCATTCTGACCCCAATTAGAATTCCAGGACTAAGAGATTTTGGATATTAGAAATATATAAGTTAGAAATATGTAAGAGCATTTTTCCCCGTGTTCAGTTTCCTTTCCTTATGCTACCAGGGAAACTTACTTGATTAACAATATACAAACAATCAAAACATAGAAAAAAAAATTATAATAGCAGTTTAGACATTATAAATATATTTGTAATATTCTATCAAATTATATAATTGCGTGATAAGTCTCCTGATTGCATCTTCTTTGCAAATCATTATCAGCAATCATACAGGCGGCCTAAAAACAATATGAACTTGTTTCATTTAAAAAAAAAAAAAAAAATCGTTGACCAATTATAAATGACTACTTATTTTTTGAACTTTTCAGTGGCATAAGCTCATTGATATCTCCCTAACACATTTTTCTTTTATACTAGACAAAAAACTAACTTAATGTAGAATAATAGGAGTAAAACATATCCTCATATTTAAAATTCTACACTTTTTTCCTTGTGTTCATTGGAAAGGTGGTAGGGCATATTTTCAATATTTTTAGTTGTAAGCTATCCAAAACAAATTTGATTATGAATCATTGACTCCTTAAATATGACCTCCACTTAATGGAAGAAGAATTGTGGTCCTTTATCTTCCCACTCTTTGTACCCCCATTTATTCCTAAAAGTTAAAAGTAACATTGTTTTCTGTATATTGTGAATATATTACTTTTTTTTTAACATCTGTCAATAATGAAATATTGATAATATTTTCAATGAATTAGTGTAAATCCAATCAAAAGCTAATGACATTTTTCAGAGAAAGTTGTTGAAAAATATTAATAAAATGCTAATAATTTGTGTCCCAACTAATTATGAAATATTACTTAATCATCAGATGCTGACAATATCCTGGGAGTTAGGAACTAGATGGTGTCAGCACAAGACCATGACTATTCGAGAAGTGGTTGGAAGAGGCCAAGACCCGTAATTGGGTCTTATAGCTGAGGTAAAAATAAAAATATATCTTAATATAATTATTAAACAATATAATCTTATTTCTAAATATGTTATTTGATAAATTGTCCAGAAATATGAAAATTCATCCAATTGCTTTTTGATGCGACTGGGAGTCCCAATGATCACTGGTTGTGTATGGTAAGTATATTTATTTTCAATAGGATCTAAATCTATGATATCTAATCTACAATTGTATTTAAGTTGTTAAATATCCAGAATATTATGTATTTCATATTGTTTTAATTGAAAGTTGAGAGAATATGAATTTACTATTAGAGAAAAGTTCCAGCTTATTCCATGTATAATATTTATTTCATTTTTTTTTTTTAAATAAAGTCATTCATCTCATGAATAAGAAAAGTCAATAATTGTTGAACAAATCATGTTTTTATGATATTTTTTATTATTTTCATTAAATTCTATTCCTCTGTAATTTTTAATTTATAGAATGATATGTAAAGCAAGAGTAATTTGTGTATTTGAGTTGAATTATTATGAAATATAAAATTAGGAAGCAGAATGGTGGATCAGTGAATCAAAATTATTTGAGATATAATAGATAATTTAGCAACCACAGAGAGGAGGTTGTATTGACATGCCTAAGACTAGGACACAGCAGGCTCACACACCTTCACCTAATTACAAAGGAGGAACCACCCAGATGCCAGAAATGTAATCAAAGAATGACAATAAATCATATCTTTGAATAGTGTGTTTTCTACGTGAGAAGAATAAATGAACTGGGTATACCTTCAAATATATCAGAGGCCTTGGGAAATGGAGAAACATATTTAAATAAGATTATGTCTTTTCTGAAAATACAAGGACTATTTGAAAATATAATAATTTATATATATGAATGTGTGTATGTATATATGCTTTTTTGTATATTATGTATTTTTATATGTTATGTATTTTTATCTATCTATTTTATACATATATATGTATTTTTTTTTCATTTATATAATTGAACACTGGGTGTGTATATGAGTGGGGTGTTGGCGCTGATGACCGGTGGGTTTTATGCCTTAATTTCTGAATAAACAAACGAATAGATAATTTAAGACAAAAATAGAACAGAACCTGTTAAAATTCTATTAAGTAAGAGATTCCCCCAAGAAGACAAGCAGCAAGGACACTGGTAGTTCTCACATAGCTCCTCTATACATTTTCAGGTCTCTGTGAGAAATACAAAAAGTCAAGTCACACATTCTCCAGCTTTCTCTTTACTATAAACTTAGCTCATTAGCATAATAATGTTGGAATAAATCTAACTTTTAATAAGGTTTTTGAGAAGTTGATTGGAGGTGGGGTCAGTGAAGAACACAAATAAAGTAAAAAACTTATCTATTAGTGCCAACGTTTTAGCATTAATTAAATGGGATTACAAAAAAACCAAGAACATATGAATATAACAGATAATATAGTTACATAAGTAAGTAGTATTAAAGAAAATGTATGATGTAACATTATAAGAATATTGAAACTGTATACAATAATATACAGGGAAAATAGTAATATTAAAATAAAGAATGAAAGTTATCCACGCATATTATTATGAAAAGTTTCAATATTCTTATAATATTATAGTATGCATTTTCTAAAATACTACTTATGTACCTACATTATCAGTTATCATGTTATGTTTCTTGTTTTTCTGTTATTTCATTTAATCATTATGGCTTGTTTTTTTCCAAGCCCTGATGAATGCCTGAAATTCTAGCCGAAACATTGGTACTAATAAATAAGTTTTCTACTTATTTATGTCATTCTCTGACCATAACCCCAATCATCTCCTCCTATATATAGTCCACGGTCTACTATCAACTCATTATTGAGCTTTATTATGTTTTAATTACAAAATTCAACTTAATTCTAAACTAAAGAACAGTTTATTTTTATTTAAAAGAAACTGGAGGACATCCTTGCAATAATATAATAACATTAAAGCTCAGAGTTCAATAAATACAGACATATGTTTTAACAGCAGCAGAACAGAGTAGACCCTAATTACCTTAAACTTTCTTTGATCTTGGCCAGTTATACATCACACTGCTTGATCCAAACTTAGCAAATAGATGTGGTTATAAATTATATCAAATCACTACCCTGTTCTACTAATAGGGTTCACAAGTTTAATCTCAAGATATAAGAAACTGTCTGTAAGCCCCTTAAGTTATTTTAGTCATCATCAAATACCTGGTATGTTTTTGTCAGGGTAAAGCAAAATATATTCCTGAAATGATTACATAAGTTAGAATCAAACATCCTTTAGCCTGATCAAAAGATCAATATAAACGACCAATATGTTTATCATGTTGTATGTTTATCATCTCTTACGTGCCCATAAAAGGCAACCTAATAGACAAAATATTGGCCAACATTTCTGTGATCGATCAGTATCAGACTTCATAGGATCATAAAGATCAATTATCAGCCAAAACTTATTAAATATCAATGCATGCATAGAGTTACTAAAGAAACTTTTTTTTGTTCTTTCCATTTTTTTTCCCTTACATCACAAATTTCTGCAATATTGGTTAATTAAAACAAAATTACCTAGCCAGCTTAACATGTACTGGATCACCAAACTGAACTTTTAAAGAGAGCCACAGCAATATCAGCAGAGCACCTGAAAATAAAGATAAAACTTCTGTTTGTGACCACTGGCTATTGGAATACGCACTAATTTAGAACTCCAATAGTACAATGGCTGAGCAAACTAGGCCCATGGAAATTCCTTCTACCCCTCTTTTTCACCAAAATTATGTAAAACCCTTACATCTTTTTGGTTCATTAATCATTTAGAGCCCCAACCTCGCTCTAAATAGTGATGGCCAGCCTTCATTATTATTGCCACCTCCTTGCATTTTTTTTTTTTTTTTATCTAGACCTAATAAAAACTAATCAACCTAGATATTTTTATATTACAGGTACAACATCCTTACATTGAAAAACTTAGTTTTCTAAATCTGCAGTCCTTAAATAATTGTATATCAGTACATTTTTAATTAGCATTTTATTATTGAATAGTTTATCATAATTTTATGGAGTATATGGTAATTTTTATTTTTTATTTTTCTTGTAATAGTTAAAATCCTCTGAGGTATATCCTCAAAATACTCTCATAATAATAGTCTTTCATTCTAATATCTAACCTTGATATTATGGACCATAGTTTTCCAATCACTAAAAGTACCTACTAAAAATAACTTTCTTGATTTGTGCTATTTATTTAACCCCTCCCCTCTCCACCGCTCCATTGACTAAACCTAATAAATTGCTTAAACTAGTAGTAGTAGCTAAAAAAAAAAATCAACACATCATTCTTGAGTCACATTGTTTTGTTGGAAATCTTTTGATTTTTTCTAGCAAGATTTCTTTTGAGAAGTCTCTAAAGTGAAGTATAGCAACTTAAATGACAAAATAAAAATAAATGCAGATATTCTAACATTACAGCTATACAAAATTAAATAGATTAAGTAACACCCTAACTTCCTAGCTGCCGTCACAACATTCCCTTTTTTTACATTTTTTTGTTTTTTTACTACAATACATTGTATTATTGTACCAAGTCAGCCTTCTTTTAACAAATAAAAAATATACATACAGACCATTTTCAAACAATTTATCTATCACCAGTCAAATATCACTTATTTGCAATATCCTACTTGAGGTAGAACTTTTTAAAATCTTTTATGATCCGATTTTTCTAAATATTATTATTTATTTTATTGACACATTACATTTTTTCATGTTGGTGGGTTTGCATTTGATTTGGTGGATCTTGATAATCAGTCAATAATTACTCAAGATGTATTATTACAAAGTAATTATTGACTGATCCTTAAGACCCACCAAAACAAATGTATATATATATTTGATATTGTGATGGTCCCAATTTAATATATTTTAACTCTAATCCTTTTCTCTTTGAACAGGAATAATCTTATAGTAAAGATAAACATTAATTACCAATTCTAAGCAAGTTTGATAAAACAAAAAGAAAATGTGTCTAGGTCAAATTTTCTTTTATCTCCAAATTTACATTTATATCATTTCTTAAAATCTTATTTAATTGATGTATAAATGAAAATGATGCATATAATGATAATTTATTTTTATTTCACTAGTAAAATAAAAAAGGAAATGTTTAATACTTAAACCATGTAAAACGAGAATTCAGAATTTTTTTTTTCTTACAGATAATACTTCTCAGTACTGTTGATCTACCTTTTTTGTTTATTTCCAAATAAATATTTTTTTTTTGTTTTTTAATTTTACATTCACATAGAGGAGTAGGATCATTTAGTTAATTTATTTTATTTTTGTTTTTTTATGTTAAGATTATTTAATAATTAAATGAAAAATATTTCTTTTATGGAAAAAAAATGGATAAAAAGACAAATTATATAAATTAAAATTGTCAAAAAAGAAATCTTTACGATTTACGAATCTTTTAGTAGCTCATATTAACCCTTATTGCTTGAATGACTATTTCAAGCCATCTAAGTTTAGGTAATTTTGATAAGGTTCACAACAACGTGATTGCCTTGCGTGTCTTATCTTCTTAGTTTCATTAATTTATTAGGAAATTTCTAATGCTAAAAAATTTTAAATGCTATTGAATTAAAGTCAGAGCTACAAAGTACTCTTTTAATTTCTATATTCAGAGCCAGCTTTAACTAAAAGGCCCAGTAGATCTTAGCCTAGGGGCATATTATGGAAAATATTTTTATTAAAATAGCAAAGAAAAGATTTATGATAAGTTAAGAAAAACTTAAAACTTGAACAAACCTACTACCTTCTTCAAACCTCCTATTTTCCTTGATTTGAGCCGTCCAAATATTTGCCCTCTCTCTCTCTCTACCAGCAGCACCAACATTCCATAAATTTATATTTTTATTTAACAAGAGTTTTTCGTTCAGTGTATCTTATTTTTTTTTATATATAGTTTAATCACATTTTTAATTTTGTTTTATGAGTTATATTATTAGTCAAATAATTTTACCACTTGTCTACTGTTCACATTCGAATCAATATTTTAAGTTTAATGTGTTAATAATGTACAATCCATAACTGTATTAATGTGTTGATAGCTATCGTGAAGATTAAACTTATTTATGATACCTTATTGAGCTATTTAATTTACTTGATATACCTTATATTGTATAATAATATACATTTAATTCTCAAGATTCTTGAGCCTATTGGTGCCGAAACTTTAAATCTGCCCCGGACTATATCATATAGATATTGCTGAATACATTACCCAATCTGTGATCATTCATTAGCAAGCACAAAAAAAGAAGTTTATCAAATTCGTAGTACAAATGGAATAATATATTGCAGGATTTATCTTGTGAACTCATCAGCATTTAGGGAAGATCCATTGAAACAACACCACCCCTGAACCACTTTCCAATTATAACTCTCCAATAATCTCCAAAATAAGCATTAAAAGTTCTCTGAAAACTGATAGTTATAATCAACCTGGTATATTATAGAAGCAAAACCTGTTCTTACAAAAGCAAAAGACTGTTATTAGCTTTGAATGCAGACATACAAATAAATCCTTAAGGCAGTCGTTCAAGCAAAAGTAATATCCACTGCAAATTCTTAATAAACATGGTGTGGTGTATGTAAAGCTATTAGATGCAAAACAAATCCTCTTGAGGTATTTCCTTTGGGAAATTACAATAGTCATATTGAAAGATCATTGATTACCTGGCGTAATTAATAAATAAAAGGAAGATGCGAAGGAGTAAAAGGTTCAGAAGAATAAAAATAAATTAAAGGAACAATAATAGGTTAGGGTTTGGTTAAAAGTAACTCAAATAGTAAATAAACTATTTATTTTGAGCTGTTTCGCCCCACTTTACAGGGATTCATTAGAGCTAGAAAAGACACAAATATTCTTTACTCATAATTTTTTTAATTATTCATTACATTTTACACCTATATCTAACTACTTTATTTTAGTTTTTTGTATCTTTTGTTAGCCCAGATGAAGCCCTGCAAAATGGGGCAAAACATTGGCTCACGTTAAATGGTTTGATTATTATTTGAGTTATATTTACCACACCCAGACCTTTTATTCTTCCTTTACCTCTTTTATTCTTCTGGACCATTTATACCGTCGGATATTCCTTTTATTTATTAATTACATCACATAATCAATGATCTTTCAGTATGACTATTGTAATTTGCTACTGTCAAAATAGCTGTTTCTTTCTTCCTTTTTTTATAATAGTTATGGCAGAAATAACTTTTACAAATAGCATCATTCTGATTACTGATATTGTTTTTCTGAATTGAGAACTAAAGTTTAAATGTTGAAGTTTCTATTGATTATTTTGATCAGCATCCATTACACTTATTACCAAAGAATTACTTCTTCTCCTAAGTTTTATTCACATACTCATAACTGCTTCAACTGAAGCTGCTTTTAAAATGGTTTATGATGGTCATCGATAGATCTATCTCTCGTTTGACATGAGCTAATTGGAAGAAACAATTATTTTATAGAAATTTAGATCTGAGAAAAATAGAAGTTAACATTTTTTTTTTCCATTAATTGACTGGATTACTCAAAGAAAGCATATTATTCTTGTGCTGCCTGTTATACCTGAATGAGCTTTCTCGATCTACACTGTAAAAAAGGGAAATAAAAATATCATTAAACTAAATTTGTGTAACTATGGTCTCCCACTTAGCTTTACATTTAAATGTAAGTATGTAATTGTTATATATCTTATAACTTACATGTAAATGTTATATATATATATATATATATCATTATTTCTAAATATGTAATTATTTTAATTAAGGAAAAATGCTTCTAAATCACAAGTTATATAAATATATTTGACTTAAACCAAACCATCAAATGACTGATTCATTTTGTTCATTATATTTTATATATTAAGTATATCAAGGTAGCTGAAATATAGCTTTTTAACATTAAAGTAATCCTACCGTAAAATAGTAATCTCTCTAACAGTTTATCCTTCTAATACCTTTATCTCTGTCTTGAATATTTTTAAATTTTGTTTGAATAAATAACTATGGTAAATAATAACTATTCTTGACTAAATATTTATTAATAATTAAATTGATTTTTTTTGTTTTTACAAAATATAATTAATTGAAACTATAAGATATGTTTTGGTTTTAATGATATTTATTCTTGAAAGATTATAATTAACAATAGTTTAAAAAAAAAAATAGTTTCACTGAATAGACTAACAGTGGAAATTTTGTTCTATGTTTTTAATCATTTTTTCATAATTTATTATTTATAATTAGTACTGTGTTTCTTTAAAAAAAAATAAAAATCAGAAGAGACAGTTAATAATTTAAGAAGTAAAAATAAGAAAATTTAAATTCTTATTATAAAATATAAAGTATTAACATTTTATTTTTATTTTGTATCAACATCAAAAAAGAATTATTGTAATTCTACAGGTGATTTGAAGCCAGCCAAAGTGCTACTTTAATTACTATTGATTTTGTGAATATCTGGTGATTTAAATTCTTCTTATATCATAAATTCACTGAGCAGAGAATTATTCAAACCCAAGTTAAAGAGAAAAAAAATTACTTTTCAGCTAAAAAGTATTATCTATATATCAAGTGCTCCATATAATTTTGGACCCACAGAAGCTATGTCCAGCTTGTGATGGAATGGCATTGGAGGATTGTTCCTATTTTATAACAAACTGCAGGACATATCATGAGAACTGAATCCGATTCATGCTGAAACGAAGCTACATTAACTAAAACCAGTTGTGTGAAATTTTGTCTGTACCTTTACAATCGGATCTTAAAGTTCCTTTTATATTTGAAACACAAAGCCTTAACTTAGAACTGAATATATATCTTCACAATAAGATAATCCCAGTATGGGTATACTGTTTGTTATTAACTTATATAATAATTTATAATTTAAATTTAATTTGTAAATTATTAGCTAATATAAATGATTTTTAATTCACATTTGGGTATACTATTTGGTATACTACTACATAAATTATTACTATTATGATTATTTAATTTATAAATTATTAGTTTATATAAATGGTTTTTAATTCATTATTTTTGTAACATTAATTACAATAATTGTTAAATTATGTATTTTACAGGGTAACTCTATTTGTACAGGGATTGCCCCAAAAACAAATAAATAAATAAGTGCTCCATATATTGGTAAACCTGTTGTTTTGATCGATAATACTTACGCTGAAGAATTGAAATATACAAATTAAAAAATAATAATTCTTGTGTTGATAGTGTTTTGACCTATGGGTTTGAGATTCATTATTACTTTTGTATAATCAGACATTTTATATAATGAATTATAGGTGAATATAACACTTCGTAACTCTAACATAAACAAATTATGTTTAATAAACCCTAATAAAATAAAATAAAATGTTTCATTTTGATATTTTATCAGTTTATAATTAATTACAGTTTAAACTATAACTGTTTAATTTCTTCTGTTCACATTTATTAGTAATTTTATACTCCTAAAGTAGTTCTACATTATTCAGTATCTTATATTTTTTGTATTTAACCCTGAAGGTCATGCAAAGTGTCGAAATGACGTTTACCATTTAATAAATTTTACTATTTTGAAATATTTTTTACTAAATCCCAGACTATTTTATCCTTTATTATCTATAAGGTCAATTATTTAATTTTCACTTTAATTTCCAAAGTACAAGAGTTTTAGTAACTAATGTCAATTAAAATGAGAATATAATTTAATTAATTAATTCTGAAGTGTATGAAATAAATAAATATAAAGTAATTAGACCCCATTCAAAAAGATAACCAATTATTGATAATTTAGTGAATTAATCAAATTCATTGATAAATTAATCCATTTCTACAAAATATTTTGTCTGAATAAGCAAGTAACTAACATTTTTAAATAGATCTTTAGTACCAAAAGTTTCGAATTTACTACAACAAAAATAGTTCTAATGATTAGCAATTTTAAATACAAAATAATTTTTAAAGTATTATTGTGTAAAATAAGTGAAAATTTTAATTTAAAAATAAATAAATTGAAAACAAAAAGTAATTGACATTCCTTTGTTTTAAAATATTTAAACTTTCAATATCTCCTTAAGAACCTTACTGTAAAAATAAAACATTTTAACAGCACTAATGTTTTTTTATAATTTTTGTTTGCTTTTCTACTTCCCATTGTCTGAAGAAATTGACATTTCTTCTTAGAGTATTTAATGACTTAAATACTCTAATTCAATTATTTCATCTTTGAATCATACTAGGGGACTACCAATTTACCAAATAGTGCTTACGTGATTAATTCATTAAATTATTTCGTCATGAAAATTTATTATCAATACAATTTCTTTATTTTTTTAGATAAAGAGGGAAATTAAATAAAAACACACAATGAAGGTAAATAATAATGATCAATTTTATTTTCACAAACATTTATAGTACAATAAACCTAAGAAATATATATTTACACAAAATAGTATTTATCATAGCTTCTGTTCATTGCTTCAAACATTTTTCATGTTACTCATCTTGGAAACATAAATATACTTGACCAAATTGCAATCAATCTTAAAATACTAACTATTCTATGTTAAAACCTAAATATAATCACTTAATCTGAAAACAAATAAGGGAATAACAATGTTTTAAAGTATCATGTTAATGAAAATAATGATTACAGAATTAAAATATTTATTATTCTATTTACATGTATTATTCATGTAACTTTAGTAAAATAGTAAAATAAAGAAAAAAATGTATATACTAAATCCTTACTTAGTATAAGGAAAGAGAAAAAAAACAAACAACTTATATTTTTTCTTAACTTTTATTTAACAAATATACAATATATGCAGGTGTGGTAAATGAATTTTGTTCCTTTGAATACTTCCAGAGTCCAAATGTTGTACCACGGTAGATAGAATATTAGCCTTGTACATTCTTCAATTTTTTAAAACAAAAAATCTTATACAGAGTTTCAGATTTATTTCATATTTCATGAGAAATATCTGATTACTTACAATAAAACAAAACATAATTAATTACAATAATAAAAAGACTATTCCTACAGACTGCCTTAACATTTTATAAACACTGATAAAAGTACATACATACACTTTAGATACACCAATGTACAGTATAAATTGAGGAAATAAATTTTCACTGTTTTATTACAATATAAAATTTATAAAAAAATATAACATTCTAATTTGTTAGGAATAAATGATTTCTAAACAATTGGTAATATTTGTTTTGTTTTTTTTCATTTAGAAAATAAATTTTACAAATTTTTAGAATCAAAGATGTAACAATAACAAATTATGATAACAGCTCAATCATTTCTTATCACATGTTGAAATAATTTTTTTTTTCTTTATAAATTTAAAACCAATCACCAAGAAGATATTTAATGCTTAAATCATAATTACAAATCTGACATTCTTGGACACTACCACTATGAATATTTTTTTAAACCAGTTATTGTAAGTAAATAATGTTGAGGGTGGTACTAAAAATCAAAACCACTGCTATAAATTAGAAACTTTATTAACAAAAATATATATATTTACAAATTTGCGGATATTCATCAGTCTTTTATTTATAACAGTTTATATTCGAACGAGTCACTTTATTTTCACATTTATTTAATTTTTAAATAATTAGTAAATCAGATTCCATCTGTCCATTTTTTTTCAATTTTAATTTTTTTTTAACAAAATTTATACCTATTAACATAACTCCTTAAACCGCGCGCTTGAAAATATTTACATAATTGAACAAAGGCCTGATAATTCTTTCCCCTTATTTACAGCATTCACTTCCGCTAATCTTTTTCCCACAAGTTTCGGTTTCAGATGAGCTGGATATAAGTCTTCACCAGGAGGTAAAGGTTCCGAATTGTTAAAAGCTATCGAATTTTCTTCGATCCTCACATTATTGGAATTATTCTGCTGATCATTAGAAATATCATCAACATTATTCTTTTGAATTATTGAAGAAATATTAATCTTTATTTTCTTTGGTAATAGTATAGTAGGAGCTGAAAATTCTGAATTACCATCCAAAGAAATGGTTTCAGTGACATGACTGGGGTTCCCAGGCAAATTTAAGTTCACAAGATCAATTTTCTCAGTTTTTACGGTAACATTGTCTGATTCACTTTCATTTCCTGATGTATCCATTTCAAGTCTATCTTTTGAATTGGTTTCAGCATTTTCGAAATCTTCACTTTCATCTTTCATAATTTCATCTTCATCATCGTCATCCAGAATTTCATACGATTCAATATTTGGCTTCAATACTTCAATTTCTAATATGTCATCATCACTATCATCTTGCCTCATACTGCAATCACTTACTTCTGATTTTTCTGTTACTTCTTGAACAGGTTCATCGGTCGACATGTTCACAGTTTCTAGGTCAATTTCTTCAATGTTTCCACCTTCATTGCTGATAGTGATTGAATCATCTACAACAATAGTTTCGATATGTTCATTGATTTCTTCTTTTTCATTTAACTGCTTTTCAAGTTGAATTTCATGTTGTTCCTCAAAGCAATGTGGATGATAAAGTTTTTCATTCATACAAATTGCAGGTTTAAGAAATAATTCTTTCTTTTCTTCGCAAAAGAATTTTTCAATTTTTTCGGAACATATTACACATATTGGATTCTCTTCAAATGGTCCAGCTGGAACAAATGGTTCATCACTGCTTTCATCTTTTAGCCTATTTTGTTCCAAATTATCACCATCAGTTTTTCCAGAAATGTCCTTGTGACTTTCCTCTTTTGAATCTGCATCAGGATCTATCTTTCTTTCATCCTCATTAGCAATTGAATCATCAATTACGATTGTTTCAATAGAATGTAATTCCTCTTGAATATTCATTAACATTTCACCAACATTCCTACCTTCACTTTCTTGTTCATCTTTATAGCAAAGAGGATGGTATAATTTCTCATCCACAGAAATAGCCATCTTCAGTTGCCACTCTTCCTTTTCCTCATTGAAGAACTGATCAAATTTATCTCTACATACAGTGCAACAAGGATTTTCACCAAAACCTTTAGCAGGTACAGTTGGTTCATCTTTTTCTTCTTTCTCATTCACGTCAACTTTTTTGTCTTGCATTTCAAACCAACTTTGAGCTCTATCTTCTAAATCTTCAATCTCTTGATATTGAATCCAATCAGAAACATCATAGTTCCATTTCCTTGAAAGTGCAATTTTTGAAGAATGCCTCTCTCTTCTATTTTGTCTGAAATGCCAATCTAAATGTTGACTGTGCTTCACAGTTTGTTCAGGAGCAAATCTGACACCACATGAACTACATTGTATTCCAGAGTACAGCCTATTAATAAGTCCAGGCTGTCTTACTTTCAGGGTCTCAGGCTTCGAAAAATCAACTGGTTTAACAGCTAACCTATTTTCAGTATTCTCCTTTTCTTTTTCTTTTAATGGAGGCACTACTCCAATAGCTACTAGTTTTTTATACAATTCACTAACATTTATATCAGGAGTTGAAGCTGTGATAGCTGCTGGTGTAGCAGATGCAGCAGTGTTTTCTTGAGATGGTTCAACAACATAATTTTGAGTAGGCACCTGAGAGAAATTAGGAGCTGTTGGTGGTGTCATGAGACTTGTTAAAACATCAACTGATGGTTCAACACCTGGTGTGCCATTGTATAATTGGTAATCTGGGTTAAAGTAAGTGACAGGAAGTACAGGTCTGATTAATCCTTGTTGAATTTCACCAGGAAGATTTTGTTTAATGAAACCAGGAGGTGCCACTGAGGGTTCAAATCCATTTATCTGAGGAGGAGGTGGAGTTCTAGGGGGCGGTGGTGTTGGTAATCGTCCACCTTCCATATTAAGTATATTTACATAACCAGGAGTAATTCCAGTAGGAAGAGATGTTAGCCGAAGAAAATGTTTTTCCCCTCGGAAAAATATAGGAACTGGTAAGCCACCAAATTGAATTTTAAATGGCTGTCCATTTATAACAACTGTCTGAAGTGCTTCAACAAACCTAATGATAAATGGAACATTTCCAATTTCGAATCTCTGGGGTTTGGCATCAAGATAAACAGGAAACATGTTGTCTATGTTTCCATCAACAATCAAATTAACTTTCCCTGCAACAAGATCAGTTCTTTTAGTAGGTCCTATCTTGAGGAATGGTAATGGTCCTTCCAGTTGAATGAGGTGGGTTCGCCCTCCAAGATTTATTTCTACAGGAGGACCACCAAATTTAACATCATAAAACCGACCATCTATGAACAGTTCTCTTGTAGGTGCTCCTAAACGTATTCTAATCCTTATACCGTCTGTAAGAGTAATTTCCCTATATTGAGAATTAAACTGAAGAGTTAAAATATCCACACCATCAATAAAAACTCTTCGAGAACCTGGTTGGAACATTAAGTCTCGAGGGTCATCCCAATCTAACATTATAATAGCATTTTCACCATAAAAACGAATTTCTTTACTCATCCCACCAACATTTACGTATGTCATTGGATCACTTTTAATCATTTCAAGAACATTAGGGTCTGCAGATGGTAAGGACATGTCATGGGGATGACGTATGTTTCTCATTCTTGACAACTGATTGAAATTTATACGTTTTGAGTCAAATGGTGCTCGATTGAAATTTTGATATGGCCACCTATTGAACATCATTTCTTTTCTTGGAGGACGATGAACAAAGTTAGGAGGTGGAGGTCTCATCATACATAATACATTCTTTCCAAGAAAATAAGGATCTGAATTAAAATACCTATGCCTTGGTTCTTTGCCTCGATGAAACTGATCTTTAAAATGGCTCCTTTTCCTTAAATTATTTTCATTTCCATGATCAGAAAATGAATTAATCATAGCCTCATTAGAATTTTTACTTTTTTCAAATTGGCTATCACTCACATCAGTTTTACTGTCTGATCCTACAGATTTCATGTCATCATCTAAATCAGGAGAATTATAAGAATCTTCTTTATCAATATTCACTGATTCAGAAGTCACTGATGAAACAGCTGCATCACCGGGAGAATCAACCATTTCCATTTCATCTTTTAAAATAGCCTCCTGTAATTTTCTTTCTTCATTCATACTCATAACTCCTTTTAAAATTTGATTATATTCAGCAAAAGTTATAGTTTCATTCTGTAGTTGTTCTTCGGCTTGCTTCATAATAAAACAGTAAGAATGACTTCTACCTTCTGATTCTTGCTCAGAAAATTTCAAACTACTGCTTTCTTCAGGGTCTTCTTCTTCCTTATTAAAAAATGAAACTTTTGGGCATGAGAAAGATGTCTTCATTTTCTTTGATTTATTAGGAGATTTGTTTGGACTTGTGGTGTCTGTGGAAGATCGCTTAAAGTTGGCCCAGCCATTGGTAATTTCCACATCATTAATCAAGTCTAATGAGTTAGATATTACAGGTGGAGGTGGAGTGGGAGGAGTAGGTGGAGGAAATTTTCTAAGGTCTACATCTTCTTCTCCGAACAACTTTTGAATTTCTGCCTTCGATTTTTTCTCAGGAGGTTGTTCAGGCTCAGTTTTTGACTGTGGTAAAAGACGAAGATCTATATCTCTGAATGAATCTATTGCAGGATCCATACTTTTTGCAGGTAAGTTGGGATTATTAACTGTAGCATCATTACTGCAGGTAGTTAAAGGAATTATTGCTTCTTCTTTAGGTATTAGTGGAGTGTATTCTTTAATTTTACTTTCTTCTATTATGTGGGGTTTTTCTTCAACTTCCATGCTTATATCCATGTCATGAATGGAACTCCTACTATGCAATGAAGTTTCATCAGTAACTACTATGGTGGAGTGGACTTCAGTATGATTCCTTGTGGTTTCTTCTTCTATTGGTAACACAGCACTAACAGGACTTTCTATCTTCCTTTTAATTTTCTCTTTTCCTTTACTTCGTACTCGACTTTTTGATGGACTAATTTTAGTCTTGGTCTTATCAGCTTCTTCAGACTTGTTATCGCTTTCTTTACTAACATTAGAAATATTATATTTATCAGCAATAAAACTGATTGTCGTTGGATCGACAACTGTTTGTGGAAGCTCTTTTTGCTTTATTAATTCACTAGCTATGATCTTACCACGGTTCGGGTCAACAGAACCATGAACATCTGAAACTGGTTTAGGCCTAGATTTATGTTCCTTATACTTTTTCTGCCTCCTTTCAGTCCGTCTATCACTTCTTTCACTACGTTTTATACCATTAAAATCACTATTCACAACATTACGATTTTCTTCAGAATATTTGGTACTGTTTTCTTCATTAAAAATATTGATTTTACCTGATTTTATCCTTTCAGGTATATTGAAAGTAGGGTCATTAGGCCTCTTGGTATTAATTTTTTTCAATCGTAATCGTGGATCACGAACCCTAGAACTATCAAAAGCTGACTTGTTTTCACGGTTGGTATCAGTAGAATTTTTAGTTTTTATAGGAGGAAATGGTTCTGGAACATCTGGAGTAATTTTAGGTTTTTCAACATTACTGGGTAATGGTTCAGTTTTAAAACTAGCAGTTTGATTTTCTAACTTTTTCTGTTGTTCTTCAAGTATGGCTTTAGTTTGAAGCAATTCAAGTTCTACTTTCCGTTTTTGCAGCTCTAATAATTCTTTTTGTTTTTTTAGCAATTCCTCTCGCATTGCTCCATCAGTTATATTTTGAGTGGCCTCTGGGGTAGTAAATACTTGTGGGACTGGGTTTAGAAATTTAGGATTCACATGAATCCTACCATGGGGAGGATTAGCAGTGATGGGCCAAGCTGGATCTATTGCATTTACCCTAGCATCAAGAGCGTAAAGTTTCTTTGGTGGAAAAACTTCATTCCAAGTTTGCCTTAGCTTAAACATCTGTGAACGTGTCTTTTCATCAACTTGTTCAAAAACAGTGCAGAAAGTAGACACAATATTTTGTGTAAATAAACTTACATATTCCTTAGCCACATTTTTAACAATGGAATCAATCAAATATAACACAGGTAACTTGACATCACCATTAACTTTCTGTAGATGTGCTTCTACTGCTCTCACAATTGTTGGTGCATGTTCAATATAATCTTCTGCTAGCATAGTTAACATATTTATCAATGGTTTACTGTTAACAGTAAGATCGGTTAAAGATGAAGTATATTCTTCAGCAACACCTTTGACTTTTGTATGTTGATACATGGTATAAGTTGTAGCAATCCTTAGTCCATAAGCATTAATAGAACAACACTCTTGTTTGATAATGTATTAAAAAATAATCTCAGTCCATCTCTTCAATAACACTCATAACCTTTATTTTAAAGTAACTATAAGCACTAACAAATCCCAAGTCCAATAAATTGATATCACCAACTGTTAGGAACATAGCCTCTTGTCTCTTTTCATTAATTTATTAAAACAAATCAAATAAAAACTTTTCACACCTATAAAGGGTTGAATAAACACAAATGTCTGCGACAACACCTTGAAAATGTTTAGTTTAACCTCTGTTATACTAAACGATTATTTTTAAAAGATGTTATAATTGGACTGAAAATAAAAGTACTTGCATGAATTCCGATGACTGGAGCAGATCAAAAAATATATCCACATTGCTTATGACGAGAACTTGCACATCAATTCTCAAGAACAGCACTAGATGTTACGCACTCAACAGTCAAGATTTCACTAATATGGAAACCCAAAACCCTAACCGTGATCGATCACGGACTAACTTAGAACTAGCCAATAACTGCGTAACCTTCCCTTCTCTTAACAATCTCACTCAATTTATTTTGATCAGCAGTATTTAAAAAAACTATAAAAAGAAATATTTTATTCTTAATAACTTTAGAAATAATAAAATTGAATTACGTAGAAAATTGTAATAAGCATCTTACAAATTTAGAATGCCACGATTGTCATGAAATGCCTATCACCTCCGAAAATATAAATTTAGTAGTTTACGAAAATATTATTGTTTATATTTGCATATTTTATTTTCTAAAAAAATTTACTCAATTGTATTTTTATTGCTAAACTAATTTATTTCTCTATTTTTATATAATAATGAGAGGCAGTGGTTGTGACGTCACAAAAAATAAAATGGTGATATAACAGGTGATTGATGACAACTGTGGCTGATGATAATGTAAACAATAACTAATTTGTTTATCTAAACATTCTAATTTAAAATAATATTGTTTTCCAATTGTTCAATAATCACTTTTTTATTCACATTTAGTGTAAATCATTTTTCATTTGGTTAGCTTTCATATAATTTTGATCATGCAGTTTTGTTCTCTAAATGAATAAGGATACCATTCCAAAGTCTTATTGTATTTTTTTTTTGTTAAATGGTTGCCCACTGTCATTTTATTCCTACTTTCTAATAATTACAAGTTGAACCAAATTATATGAAATAAATTTTATATTAAGGAACTCCAAATTTAGAAATGAGGTGCATGTTTGTGTTTCAAAAATAATTTCTTGAACTCAATCATGATATATTTGAAAATATAAAAATGTACTTTTTTTCTCACTCAATAATTATTAAAATAATTTTTTTTGTGCCCTCCACTTGAAATAGATATGAATGATAAACAATTATGTCTGTTGCTATTATTAAAATAATAAAAAACCCACATTCATATGTATGTATATAAATAGATTTTTTAAATGTGTATGAAACAATTTTTTTAAAATAAAAAAACAGACTTTTAGCTAATAAATTCAATACTTAGGAACAATTTAAAGGTTCTTAGTAAAAAAGAAATTGCATTCTGAAAAAAACAATTTTTCGTTTATTATCAAAAACATGTAACTCAATCATTATTTTTCATGTTACTAAGAGGTATTGGCTGTCTTGTTAGTTATCAAAATTAATATTGTTAATTTTGTCCATAAAACTGTATAAATTGTGTATTTCACATAATGTTTGTAACAAATGGAATAATTTAATGTTATTTTTTTCATTAATTGGTTTTCATAGAAGCTGATGATACTATCTGTCTTGTTTAATAATCTTGAAATGTAGTACATATTTCAAAATCATGCATTCTGTTAAGTATACTATTATGCTTATGACATTTTATTATATATATTTTTTATGACAGAAAACGTATAACATACTTTTTTAATTATTTCTGGTCTTTTGTCAGAAAATAAATTGTTTTTCAAAATAAATTTACTTATTTTATGATAAGTTTGCCTTTACCTTATAAGTTCATCAACAGTTCACTTTTTTTGTTTTGTTTTGTATTTTACAGACTTGTAAAACTTTGTTATTTTCTTATAATCTAGATCATATTTTACTTCTTTTTCTTCAACTGGTAGGATGTCTTATTACATTCATAATTTAAAATAGGAATAAAGCTACAATTATCTTATTAAGTTACAAATTTCTAAGTTTTACTAATAACTTATACACTTATACAACTTTTTTCACAAGAATTAATGATTAGTAATCTCAAATTTTTAAATGAGATAAAAAAAAATAAAACTATATAATAATGGGTTTAAAAGGGAGTTGAGTAAGCACATACCTACGTGAGAATTTATTTAAACAACAATCTAAATAAAATGTGAAAGTTTATTTGTAGATTTAGAATTTTTTTTATGCTGAAATTTAGGAAAAAAACAAAACAAATGATGCTGATCATTAGACCTTAAAATATATGTATTTATTAGATATAATACTGAGATATAATGTGCACTTAAAAATTTTCAAAATCAATTGTGAAGTTTCCTTTAATCTTGTTTGAATACTAATTTCCATCCTACTGCTTTGTATTTCCACACAATTTTCATGTCGAAACCTTTAGCTTTTGCAACAGAAATAAGGTACATATTATTTAAGGAACAACTAATCAAAATTACTTTGGAAAACCTAATTGGATTAATAATAAATTACCTTTTTTCTTCGCCTAGAACATTCTAAAATTTTTACTGCATATTCACATTCATCTTCTCCTAACATTGGTACTGTAATCAAAAGAGAATAAAAACAAAAAATAAATAAGGCAGATAATGATTATACAGTATCAGTACTTATGCCCTGCATAATAAATTGAAAGTTCACTAGAATGAATATTTGAGAAAATAATGGTCTAAAAAACTTTACTCAAATACAAATCCATTGACATTTAGATTATCATTACATTCACTCAAAGGTAACTAAAACTGATAAAGTGACATTGGTGAAAAGGCCTACCTTCACTGATTAACATAGTTGTTAGTATGCAATGGATGTTAAGAAAACTTTCGGATTCTAATTAAGTTAATTTTTTTTTTAATATTGGACTTGGGACATCTTTGGGATCGGTAACATAAAATGATTTCCATTTTGACATTTTCCAGGAAACTTGAGAACTTAGTTATTTGTAAAAAAAAATAATAATCATCTAAACACAAGTTCATAATAGTCACAAAATTTTTGTCCCAAAATCCCTGTTATATACAAAAAAAAGGTCAGCGTTAATAGAATTATTTTTTTTTTTTGTATTTTCAATAATTTCTTGCCATTATATATTTTTAAAAAAATGTATATACCAATAATTAATTAATTTTAAAACTCTGAACATCAGTTTACTTACATTCCGCTGCACAAGCATCTGCTTTAGCATATGCTCTGTTTAATTTTTTAGTATCATCTTTATACTTGTTTGCAATCCACCCCTTAACTGTATTTACTTGAAACTTTCCATCCCTTGAGATCTGAAATGTTATCCAGAAATTTATTTGATGTCTGTGGATGACTATGCAGTCAGTAATTACATATAGTTTCACTTACTACTTTTAATTTCTTCAATATACAGGCCATCATACACTGTAAAATTGTCAATTTAATTTCAATTTCAATTAATTACTTTGTGAAGGGCTATTAATAATTATATTAAGTATATTATTTCAAGTAATACCAGAACCCTTAAAACTTCTCCTTCACACTTTTATTGTATGTTTCAAGTTTTTAGCTCATTTTCAACATCTTTTTATTTCTTTGAACATCTATAAATTATGTTATTTCATTATCATACTTTTTATGTGTATGAAAGTAATTATTTCATTGGATTAAACATAGGACATAGATGAAGGCTGCAAACAATTAAAAAAGACGATACATTCCTAAGAAAAAAAAATGTAGAAATGTAATAATAATCACTATCACATACATAAAAAGTATAATGGAAAAAACATTGTGTCAATGTATTTATGTATGTTTAATACATAAATAAATAAATAAAATAACTAAATGATTGAAATATTTGATAAAATAAAGAAAAAAATTAGGGAGTTTTAATGTCTCTTTAAATAATATAATTAATAAAGGCTTCTTGTTTTATTTTTTAACTCATTCAAATCAAAGAAAATACATTAGAATACTTAATATACCTTTCCTTCCCTAGTTTCAGGCATCTGCCGATTTTTAATCTTTTCTATATCACCTGTTTTGAACATAAGTTTTTATATAATGTAAAATAAAAAATAAAAATACATTAAATTAAAAAAATAAGCTATCATTCTATAATTGTCTAACATATTTTTTCTTTTATATATGTATATATAGTAGACCATAAAAATTTAAATATAAGAAAATGGTCAGCGTTGCGGTCAAAAAAAGAAAAAATAGTTTATAACTATTTTAATGTCCGATGTTTCCTTATTGTTGTAGTATTCTCAGTTTTTTGGTTTTTTTTTTGTATCTTTTTAACCCTAATGAAGCCCTGCAAAGTGGGGCAAAATGTCAGACATTAAAATAGTTGTAAACTATTTGTTCTTTTTTTGACTGCAACCCTGACCATCTTCTTATGTTTATTTTATTTTTTGTTTTATTTACAAAAAAAATATTGCAATGAGTTTACTTATACTTATTGATATTTGTACTCTCATTTATAGTGCAAATAAATAATTATATGCCATAAATAGGGTAAATAAAAAAAGCTTTTGTTTTTAAAATTTTTAGTTTAGAATCAACTAAATTGATATAATAGTGCTAAAGATTCTGTTAAAAATTCATTCTTCAGTATGAATTTGAAATAAATGTATGTATGAATAAATGTATTTGAAACATTTTTTCTCTCCCTAACTAGGGCATGGAAGATGGGGTCATCCTTGAAGTCAATTACGAATTAATTGTAATTAGGGAAACAAAAGTTATAACACGGCAATATTTTTTTTTTTATTTTCTAATTCAGTTTTGTCATTAAGATAATTTCATATCCATAACATAATAGAATCCAATTATATTAATTTTCTGGATGGATAAATAAATTTTCAATAACTATTTGTGAAAAACTCACTGTAAGGCACTCTGAACTTAGCTTTACATTGCATTGCAGCCATCTCTTTACCAATTCCAAAAGCCTGAAAAACAGTTTATAAATAATCTATCATATTTTATCTTAATAAATATTGGGATTAACGATTAAGAATGTTTCATAGATTTTATTAAAACCATTTGTTCCAATTATAAGATATGGGAACATATCACTGAAAGATTAAGTGATGGTATTGAAATCTTACACCAGAAAGTGATGAGATTGAATGAAAATAATCTAATGTTGAAGAATAAAATATTGAATCTAGAATAAGAGTATAAAGGATGAAAAGAGGTGTATTAAAAAAAGGAAACCGGTTATTTGAATTTGATGGAGGCATTTGTAAACTCTGTCTATTGTCAATATAAGAGAAGCAAGAAACTCCAAGAATTATAATAGATAAAAAAAAAAAAACATGTAATTTTCATATAGAAATACATACTGTAACAAGTATTAAAGAAGCAGTAGGTGAGAAAAGTGAGTAGGAAAACAAGGTCCAAGAGCTCACTACTTATTAAGAGCTAAGAGAAGTGTTTTAAAACCTATTCAAATATTCTTGTGATAAACCCACAAAATATTAGAAAGAAAAAGTTGTTGTAATATTATTAAAAATTAATACTCATGTTCCTTATATTCTCCACAGTAAACACATCTCTTTATAGTATTAAAAACTTAAGAAAGAATAATTTTGAGAAAATTATTAAAGGTAATGACAAACTAAGTGTCCGACTATTTTTGGTTTGAATAAATAAAAACATGAATTGTAAAAGTACAGATTAAAAGTTGTTGGTATTTGGAAACTATGTTCAATTATTAGACTTGTAGGTATAATAGATATTTTCCTCATGATTTAAAAAAAAATCCAGTTTGAATTTTTCTGATAACAATAGAAAATATAAGACTAATTTCTTTAGGTGAGAAATTACTTAATAATGCTGTTACATTTAATAATATTATTCAAGTTTTGAAAAATATACATAAAAAAATACCTCATTGTTAACAAATATCCCTAAAAAAGCTAATAGAAATAAACTGTTTTTCATTTCTAATATTTTGTTCACTGTTTACTGTATTTCTGTGTGGTTGACCATTCTGTTTTATCTCACAGATCTAATGATATTTTTTCTAATAACAATAGACTTCCAGGGTCCATTAGAAAGATGGTAGGATATTGATGGTGAGGAAATACATATCCTCTCTATTATTGTAAATAATGATTGGCAGAATTTTGTTAAGGATAAAATTAAATGATTTTGTATTTATTATGCAAAAATAAACAATTAGTAGGAATGCTTTACTAGAGATGGGAAGTACATGGTTAGCTTTCATTGAGTACTTTCGGTATTCGGCTCATCTTATAAGTATTTTTGAAGATATTTTTTATAGTGTTTAACATATGTGTTAGCTGAATACAAAAAATACTTTAGGTTTTTATCTGATTACAAAAATTATTCAGCCATAATCTTCTGAGTACTTTTCGATTAACATACATACTGATGTCATTGGTGGTCTAATTATAAAAATATTGTTAATTGTATAATTCTTATTGTTTATAACCAGACTTTAACTCTGGCATTGATTTATTTTATTTTCAGATGTCTTCAAATTACCGTCCAACACCAACACAACAATATATTAGAAAAATATTTTCCCACCCATCATTATTACTGGTAATATAGTGTGACAGATCTTTGTCAAGGCTTATACATGTTTCATTTCATGTGATAGTAGCTTTATTGTCATTGTAGCAGAATAATCCTATTGTTATAGTACTGCCATAATAGTAAATGCTGTAATGACTGCTACTGTCATACAGTATATACCAGAGTAATGACTGCGACCGTTGGTGCAAAAACTAAGACTTTTCAAGTCTGTAAAAGCTATAATTTTGGTTCCATGGCTGGAAAAGTTTTATATAACCTAGTTGAGTGTTAAATAAACATCTTCTCTGTTAATTATTATTTATTCTGAAAATAAATAATTTAAATACAATGTTTTGGGCCATCTTCAGGAACATTAAACATCGTTTTCTTCTTTTTCAATTGTAATATTGATATTATATCAATTCTTTCCCTACATAGTCCAATAATTTCTATCTAATGGGAACCCAACATTGTCTAGTACTTATTTAAAGTTAACATTAAAAATATTTAAAAACTTAAAAAGTAAGGAGACTTATTGTTTGGTTCCACAGTCACTGTCTCTCAGTAAGGATGCGTTTACTTTATTTTATTTTTCATTCGCTTTATATTAATATTTTATGATAAGGTCTATTTTTTTTCTCAATCAGTTCATATTACTCCTTCTTTATATTACTATTTTATCATATTGCTAAGTTAATTAATTATGAGAGATAGTTGACGGTGGATGACGTACGAGAAGATGGTTGGGGGTGCGGTCAAAGTGAAACACAAATAAGTTGATGGTTCATGGTTGTGGGTCTAAAGTTTTGGGCACACTTGAGAGTTTTTATGGTTCTAGTATGACATTAGGAGTGCAACACAGGTTATACCTGATGGACCCTCTCTTGTAGTCCAGGAGCTAGACATATAAAATTATTTCTAAATCACTTACTAAGTCACTAAAATAAGAGATAAGAATTTTTTTTTTTTAATTCCTAAATGGTGAAAAAAATGGAATAAAAAACTGAAGAACATTAAATTCTTTATCAATTAAATAATTTAATATCCAAAATAGTCTCAACACTATATATTTATTTATTTTTCCTACGTTTCGGCCCTTCCAGCCATCCTCAGGGACATCTTCAACATAAATTTCCTCTCACATTAATTGTTTTCTCTTTGCAGGCTATTTTGCCCAGGTCAATATCTTTATTTAAGTCAAAAACCTTTCTATTTAAATTTTAAAAAACCATTCACTCATCCATTCTATAATATTGTCCACACTATAAAAACCCACACCATATAACAAACTCTATGGTGTGGGTTTTTATAGTGTGGACAATATTATAGAATGGATGAGTGAATGGTTTTTTAAAATTTAAATAGAAAGGTTTTTGACTTAAATAAAGATATTGACCTGGGCAAAATAGCCTGCAAAGAGAAAACAATTAATGTGAGAGGAAATTTATGTTGAAGATGTCCCTGAGGATGGCTGGAAGGGCCGAAACGTTGGACAAATAAATAAATATATAGTGTTGAGACTATTTTGGATATTAAATTATTTAATTGATAAATATTACCTGGTCTCGAAAAATTTTGAAATAATATAATTAAAATTAAATTCTTTGTTCAATGAATAAATAGTGTCTGTACTACATGACCAAATTATTAAATTATCTTCCTCATTCGACCAGGATCAATGTTTTTTAAATTAGTGATGCAGTAACTTTTTCACTAGGATGTACCTTTAAGGAGTTATAGGTAAATTGTACTTTGTTTCTTTTTTTTTAAATAATTATAATTTTTTTTTTTTATTACTTCTATACTATTTTACCACATTATTAAGTTATGGTTTTCATTCCAAGTAAAATTTAATGTTCTTTATTATGTGATGCCATAATTTTTTTTTTTTTTATTAAAGAACATAATTGATGCAATTTATTTACTTTAAAAAAAAATTGGATTGGTGAAAGGAATATTTTCATAAAGGTCATAAGGGTTTCCGTCAAAACCTTCTCAGGTAAAAGATACTCGGCTTTTCGGTATGAGGAGAGATTGGAGGCACTGTACCTGCCAACCCGACCCTTACGGTTGTACCGGTGTTACTTATGCCCAGAAACCTAATTTGCTTAAAAATGGCAAATATTTAACAAAAATGATGAAATATTTGTTTAAAACCACATTATTTACTTACGATTTTTTTTTTTTTTTTTTTTTACATAAAACCCCGTATTTTAACAAATTTATGATAAACCAAGTATATAATAAAAATCAATATATATATGTATATAAGCATAGCTTTATGTTGCAAAAGCCTCTTTCTACATTACAGGAACTTATTGGTGCCTATTCAAACTTTGAAATGTCTGAATGGCTTAAAGCGTTTAGTACTTCAAAATCTTAATTTAAGTGTTCTAAAATATTTGAATTACTTTCACCTTTTGTCATTTTTAACTTCCTTAGGTCCTTGCCTGTATATTGTAAATATTGTAAACCGTACTGAGGCGAGGGAGACGATATTTTTGTGGAGTTGGTATTTCCGTCCAATACTTTGTATTTGTATCGGAACTTTTCATAAATCGCTGGTATTAATAAAATCATTGGTTCAATGGAAGATTTTATTGTCATTTACAAACTCGTCTTCATCGTATATTTTTATTTTAAGAAGATAGTATAAATTATTAAATTATATTAATATAAAATGAAAAAAAAAAATCGTGTTTTCTCTAACATATAACTTATTTATTTATCATAAAATATTAATATTTTCCTATATTCCTATATTAATTTCAATATTTGAATGTATAACTGGGCATTATACATTATCACTTGCATGGAAATTAGTTGAGTACATATTTATTTTAATCTGATTTATTTGTTTTAAACTTCTTTTATCTCATTTCATAAAAAAATGTTTGAGGTTAATAACTTCCAGTTGAATGAAATTTGTATTAAATTATCATAACATGGTACAACGTTTAGGGACCACTGTCCCATATTCATGTACTTAAAACCTACAACATCTTTTATCTCTTTTTAATTTATTTATTTATAACTTATTTTTTTAGTTTTAACCTATTTATTTGGTGTCAACATTATTTCCTATTGTCATTATATTTCAATTTACGTTTTCATATTATTTCTTTAACGTTCTTTATATGTGCTTACTGAAAATATCGATTTTGAAAGAGTCCTTAAATAAAAATAAAACTTATGTAGTAAACTCAATATTTGTGCCATGTCGCCGGAAAAGATGAATATGAGATATGCTAGAGTTGGATGCAATGAGAGGATTAAGTATATAATCTTTAAAAAAAAAATACTAAGGGAGAAGAAATAAATGTAAAAAAAAATACAAATTAAATGTAATTTTTTTGTTAAAAAATGTGTAAGTATTGTACTTCTGTATTTCGTTTATATTATTTTTTGCATTATCTTTTAAGATAGATCAGCATGTGTATTATAGCTGTGCATTATAGCAACCCACTACATTTGTTAGGACATTGCTTTCTGTTAAAAAAACATTTCTCTCTATATAACTTAAAATTACTTAATTTATAAAAAGATTTTAATTGCTGTAATATAATATTTACAAAATAATCAAAATTTTTGCGGAGAATTTCGACAGATGTGTACGTGGAACTAGCCTAATTTATGTTTCAGTGACCATAACTATCTAACAAAAAAATAAATAAATGCTTTCTATAAAAGAACAGCTTTTAAGGGGCCATCACACTGGTATAAAACCGCTTAAAATTTTGTGCAAAAATACTGAGCTACATTTTTGTGGAAAATATTGAATTTTCTTGTAGCCCTTACACTACACAAAATATTGAACAAAATTTCTGTGTCGATTAAACTTTTCCTTATGAAAGTTGTACTCAGCCATAACTGGCTACGTCATTTTACCCAGGGCTGACCCGGAGTTTACAAGTGTGATAATTGTATTATGTGCAATGTTAATGGAAAATTTTAATAACAATAATAATAAGAAAAGAGTAGATCAGGAATTTGTTAAAGAATCACCAATTCTTGGTCTTTGCAATTAGCTCTGCCTTCACGGTTTTTATAGATGGTCCACTCAATGTTGTGTACAAGGCGAAATATTTTAACAAAGTGAATAATATTTGCGAAATGCTTTGTCAGCTCCCTCCCATTATGCCTCACTTCTACAAAAATTTGACGGATCCACAAAAATTATCTAACATTTCAGAAACCTTTTGACCCCATATCAAAATTTTGAACATCCCTTTTTCTGGGTAATATTTCTCCTAACACTAGCAAAAATATTGAAGATGTTCAAAATTTTAGCCAGAGTGAGGGCACCTTTACGAAGATCAATGTAGACACCAAGATTTCAGACGAAATTTATTGTGTAAGATAGAAAAGTTCTTCTGAGCGTTAGAACAATTAAATGAAATTAGACCTGGATATGTTTTGGATTCATTAATTTATATGCAAACAGATTGACAGATTAATAGATATGGCACTAACCATCAGTATGCCAGTGGATTGTTCTTAGCTGCTCATTATACGCAAACAGTCATTGAAGGAATATTAATTACTAATTGGTATTGCATTAACTATCCCGGCTTTCCTGGCGCTGAAATAACCTCCAAAACAACGGTATTTGGATGAGGGAATGTAGCAGATATTCAAAACTACGTTATATAGACGTCATAATCATTTTCTGACGCTTTGATGAATTTCCGAAAGCCACCAAATTGTGTATATAGATGTAACAAAAGTATTTAAATCCCTGGCAATCGTTACTCTGAACCACTCTCATCCTTGTCAGGATAGCTGAATACCAAAATTTATAAAGGAATAAAAAGTTTTTTAATGATAATTTCAAATTCGAAATTACAAAAAATAGAAACATATATGTAATAATATGAACGAAACGTTGGCTACCAATAAATGGTTTTTTGTTACTATTTTGATAACTTTATTGACCGTCATCCGAACTATCTTCCTCTAATCTACTTCATACGGTCAACTATCTTCTTCCAATAAGAAAATTAAGTTGGAATAACTTTTCTGTACCCAAAGAGGACAATGAAAAAAAAAAAAAAATCGAAAAAAAATTTATTCTATAAAAATCCTTTACATAATCTTGAATATCTATGTACTTATCATGAATATTATTTCTATTAATTAATTACAAATAAATTATATTTTACAACAAATCTCAAGTAAAAATATACAATCCCTAAATTTTACATTTTTTTCATTACCCTTTTAGTAACGTTAAATGGTAACATTTTAAATATATACAGACATCCTAAAGTTTTAAAACTCAAACATATATTGAATAGGCATGTTTAGGTACATTTATTTTCTCCAATTGATTAACTTGGCTTCGGCTCCTTCCTGTCTCATGTGAAGTATCTGCAAAATGAAATTCCATTAATATGATTTTGTAACTTTCATAAATAATTTTTTGAATGGAATTGCTTAGGTACCTTTTCCCAAAGCACTCATAGAGGGAAAATGCGGTTTGACATTTTTCTATTTTCTTTATTCCGGCTGAAAATCAAAATGTAACAATGTAATTTTTAAAATTGTATGTATATATATTTTTTTAAATTAAATTATTTAAGAGACTTGACCTGTTCAGAAACTGATGTCGTTTTCTGAAAAATGTTCAGTTTTCTAAAATTTTAATTGAATAAACTGTGTCGGTTATAGTTACCAATGATTTTGTCTCTCAATTTACTTATTTTTCTGGATTTATTCAGTTTAGCAACATCTACACAAGGGCGCTTTCTCCTGAGAGTGTGAATAAAGGCGAGGAAATCAGAGATCAGTTTCTTATTCTCGGTATCCTTTAAATAATTTTTTTTTCATGCCACCACCGAAGAAAGAATGTCCCTTTACTTTATTTTACACACTATCTATCAAATATCCACTTCGTTTTTAAAATTCATATTTAATTTTCCATTTGAGTTTATTTATGAAAGGTTCGAATTAGATGCATTCTCAACTCAATTTATTGATTCGTATTTATTAATTATAAAAGTTTATTCAATCTAGGTAACATGTTTTTTTTAATGAACATTTTATTCTTATTAATTACATAGAGTGGGATTGGACAAAATATTTCCTAAAGCTCTTTTCAAGTATATGAATTAATGAATTGTAACTTTTATCGCTGAAAATAAATTAATAGTGCTTTAAAATTGAACTTCGTGATCATGGCATATCTAAATTACCTTAGGTATGCAATTTAAAAATCTTCCGGAAAAATCAAATTATTAATAATTTATGGAATCTATTTGGAGTTTTAGTTCTATTTTTAAATAAATATTCCCTAAAAAAGTATCTTATTCTTTTTAATTCTTAAATTGTGGTTGAAGTTATTACAGGGTTTATCCATATCTATCAGTATTTTTAATGGTTAATTTAGCACATAAATCTACTGTACTATCAGAGCAGTTCATCGTTTATAGTGTTCATCTCCGTGCATACAGCACGTAAATAAGATTGTTTAGAAAATAAGAAGCCAAAACAATTGTATGCCAGCTATTTATTTTTTTTTTCAATGGGGATTCCATTTACCATCAGTTCTGGATTGGATTGTTCATATAATCTATGCAGGTCGTCATATAATCTATAAAACAATAAACAAAACTAACAATTTGATTAATTTTTATTTATTATTATTGTTTTTTTACATCTTTTAATTAACGTTAAATTTTCATGATACCTATGTACTTAAGCAAGAAAGGTCTTTATTACCATAATTTAGATTATATCGAAGGGATATAAACTTACTAATATTAGCATTTTTATTCACTTATGATCCTAATTATAAGTTTGAGTTTCATTTGTTTCACTAACCAAAATCTGTATAAAATTCTTGATATTATGAATTATGAGCAGTATGTATTTTAAATTATCTTCTCAAAATTGCTATTGGTTTACAATCAGGCTCTTTAAATTAATTTAAATAAACAAAAATTTTTAAATTCAGATTCTCAAAATAGTTATATCTAAAATTAACATATTCGTAGGTGGTTTGTTCGTTCTACTCACCAACACACTGCTTTACTGAACTGATTATGGCTTTTTTGTTTTTGGAATGTGCCAGCTCTTCCTGTAACCATCCTGTGTAAAGGGCGTCGTTTATTTCTGTACCATTAGTCTGAAATGCAATTTGTGATTAAAAAAAACAACGCAATACGTTTAGTATACAATATTATTTAAATAATTTATTATACTTACAAGTCCTACTTCATCGAAGAAGCAGCTTACAAAACACTGAAATAACAGGAATACAATTGTATAATATATCTAAGATTTAAAAATATCTTGCATAAATAGATAGGCACCTATATAATACATTTAAACAAATGTTTCTTAAAAAAAATAAAACTGCTTAAAAGATAACAGTTTTGATATCTTACTTTAGCTCTCCTTGGCACATCGTTCAACTTCGTCATGAATGCCTTCTTATCAACTGCAAATTAAAAAAATAATTCATTATTTTTCTTATAATGAAATGGGTTACAAAAAGGTAAAAGAAAACATCTAGCGTTAGGCAATTTAGGCTTTGACTACCCGAAATTCCTTTTTAGTACCAGCTTTGTACATATATCAATTTACATATTGATTACATAATTTAACAATTGTGAGAAAGAATTTATCCTAATGAAGTTCTTGAAACATATTCAAAATATCATCAATCTGTGGCGAGATATTGCTTACATTCAAAAGGATTCATCATACAGAGAAAAAGCAAGAATAGAAACAAAAAAATATTTATTCCATCAACAAGCAAAAATAAAATAAAATCTTAATTTTTTTTTCTACATTGATGTTTTAATTCCAGTTTAGTTTTCCTCAATCCATGTTTTGAATTTTTTTTTTCAACTCTTCCTTTTTATGATAACTGATTCACAAATAACTATAAAAAATTGCACTTTCTTTAGATAAATGAACTATATTCTGTCAAAAGAACCGAAGCCATAAATATATGACTTTCGGTTAATAAACCGAACAGAGAAAAATGAATTTTAAGTTAAATGCCAAAAATAAAATTTACAAATATTAAAAATTTTCGTATGTTGGTTCATGTTTGTACATTTAAATAATTAAGGAATAATAACTCATTAACTCATATTTTGAATTCTTGAGGAATATTTTCTTTTTGTAGACTGTGGTCAAAAAACAATAATACATTGTCAAGCTTATCATTTGATATTAACCATCCCCTGAATAGCAATAAACATACTATTGTAAAACTCCTCAGCTTTAATAGTTCGACTTTTAACAGCATTTTGATGCCATGACATTATTTTTTTATTGAGCAATATAATTTTTATATAACATAAAAAGTCTGTTTGTACTTAGACTGTTTATGAATGCTCTATTATATGTTATATTCATATTTTATTTCTATTATATATTAAGTTAATTTCTTTAATTTTTATAAATCTACAAAACCACTATTGTACATTAGCAGATGTAGTTGGAGGATGCCTTTTCTCGATGAAAGTTTAAAAAAATATTTTATTCTTAAAAATCTCTTTCCATTGCATAGAAATACAACATGCGCCTTTATTACTTTCTTAATTGAAAATGTAAATTATATTTCACAATCGACGTTTTATAGACAAATACTGTATTTTAAATTAAAATTTTCGATTAGGTGAATATAATTTACGCTCCCCTCTCCTTTCCCCCTGTTCAAAACCTTCATAATCCACAAGTGCCAGTGTATCAAACTCAACAAGTTCTAAGATATCAACTTGAGTTAGTACTGGTACAGATGCCTGATGCATAAAATCCATCTCGATTTTAACATTCGTCTCCAAATAATTTAAAAAAATAGTTTGTATCACATTTAACAAAACTCATTACTGGTGATTCTAAAACCTCTACTAATTAGGTAATTAATTAAATAAAGTAACGATTTAGGCCTTTTGTTTTCTGTACCTTATAAGCGGTGCATCCTAGTAATCATATAAGAAATTAAATAGCATTAAATTCTGTTTCAAGTATCACATTGATTTGGTTAAGTAGTATGTCTTAAGGAGTTGGTTGTCGTTAACTAATAAACGAAATTTATTTACAAATTTTGCCAAAACTGAAGTTTAGGACTATATTTGAACCCAAAATTAACACCAAAACGGTCTTCTGGTGGTTACTAAATCGATCAAGTAAAGAATTTGAAATTATCTTTGAAATAGTTTTTTCTTTCGGGTTTTTGCCTGTAAGTTGACAGTAGATCTTAGTGTAGAACAAGTAAAACCAATTAAAGGAAATTCAATTATTCGTCAAATGAGTGCCATAAAATAATACTTTGATGAAATGGAATGGCCGTAAACCACCTGCTCTGTTTGTTGATTATTCCAATAGCTACACAAAAGAACTGAACATATATTAATGTAAATATAAATTAACGATATGTATTTTATTTTATTTCAATAATGCATTGGTTCCCCTCCCCCATCGGTTTGTTTTACTAAAATGTAAAAATGTAAAGTCGATGCGCAATCATAACAGATGGTTGAACTCATAGGTAAAAACTATGAGTTCAACCCGAAAGAAAGACCTATTGAATGAAAATTTCTAACTAGCTATTTGATGAAATTGATCATCACAATCATACGTGACTTTTATTATTTTGACCGAATACCAGAGCTCTTCTATATTAAGGCAGTTATGAACGTAAAAGAGAATGTGGTCATGTGGATTATTTAAGGTTTTATATAACCCTTAGTATGATCATCATAGAATGATAATGCTTACTGATTATGTAAGAAAAGTTGCTAGCTGTTAGATCATTACAATATTCAAGACTTCTCGATGGCCATGGTCTGCAGAACCATCTTCAGACCTCAAGATTAGGCTCTAACATCAGGTTTAGAGTAATTGCGAGCTATTGTGGAGTTCAGGTACCATAGATGTTCTGTTGATAGCGGTAAAATTAGTCAAATAATGCTGGGAACGCCAAAACAAGACAATTGGTTTCAACTTGCAATAATGAGAGTTGGGATTTCTCCTTATATATGTAACGACGAATTGTATTTACACGCAAGGCCATATATGTGATTTCCATCTGGGTCACTCATGGACGTTGATCTGTATCTCCTGAGAACTCCATGGAAAAAAAAATAATAAGAAGTAAACGAAACTTATTATTTCACAGTTCAGATGTCTCTAAATACTAATAATTATCATTATTAAACTTTGATTTTTTTAAGTTGTATCTCATATAAACATAAGTATCTCCGAAGGAGGGATAAGACTGGCTTCATCAAGCACTTGGTTAATCAGGTTCTTTACAGAGAATCGAAGCTGCGCTAAAGAGATCACTTGAAGTTTATTTCATAATAATCATTAAAAAAAGATAAATAAATTAGAATCATACGTTTCTAACCGTTCTAACCCTGTATGAAATATTTTTGAAATAGAACCCTTGAGTTAGTAATAGATAAATTGAAAAGAAAACTAATCTGAAAATATAATAGTATAATAAATTTTGATTCTGAATTGGGCATTAAATATGAAAACATTATGAAGACAGCTTAGTATGTCATACACATCATTAAATTGTATGCTCGTGTGAAGGTGTTTCCTTGATGTAACCATATTTTTACATTATACTATAAACGATATAATCAGAAGAGGAAATATAAGCGCAAGTTTCAGTGCATTGTTATTGGTAAGTCATGTCAACTAGCGTTGAAGGGGATCGCCTTCGAATCTCATATTGTGAGACGGAGAAGTAATCCCTTGTGTAACTTATCCAACGCTTCAATGTGTAAGAGAATCGAATCCAATCATCAATCTGAGTGCTGACCATGCTTAAGGATGGTGCCACACTATGGCCTAATATGTGTCATGATTGATATTGGACGAGTAGTGTAAGATAGCAGTTAATCTTGAACAAGCATTGGAAGTAAATATTTGGCTCTGACCTATACTGTCACATTACATGTCACCCTATATGTACAGTGGTTTAAGCTGGACCTACCTATAATGAACTTCCAATACCTCTAAGGCACTGTATTGCAGCCTATATAATTTATTTTAATTTTTTCGACTCCAAAAGTTTTAAAAAAATAATTTACCAGTTCTTATTCTCATCAAGTGTTCACACTTTGCTTCTGCATTCTGCCATGCTAAGTCCCATTCTGAAGGCGTCAACTAAAAACAAAAAAAAGAACTGTTTGAATTATTATAATAATCATTATTTATAATTATTTAAAAAGATTGATGTACAGAAAATTTTAAAACAGATCCTATGACTATGAAATAGAAGATAATAGTTTTTAAAATAGAAAATTTCGTACAAATCGAACAATATCCCAGTCTGTTAGTAATTATCAAAGGTGGAATCCTCCTCCAGCGTTATCTCCTTACGATATATTTTAAGGGACAGTGGCCCACTAGGAGTCCTGTTATCGTCCTCAGTGCATATCTAGTAATAGTACAAGAGTCCAAGAGGAGAAAAAAGGCAGTTATCTCACACCAATTTTTGATTACTTTAATGAAAACTATGTATAATTAATAGTCAAAACTGATGAGTCTGCCAAGTATAGGTAGGGGGAATAAAAAATGGCAACTGTTTGAAAGCGATAAAAAAAATTAATTTTTCATTCTCTATATCTTAAAAAGTAGGAACAACACAAGAAAACCTAAGAGTTCGTCATTTAAAGAAGCGTAAATTTGCTAAAATATGACCACTAATAGAGTTATTAACGTTAAATAGTTTTCGAGATATAGCTTTTTAAAAAGCAACATTTCATAAAAATGTTGTATGGGACATACTAAAAGATCAGTAGTTGACAAATTTATTCACAAATTTATTGACAATTCATGGTATTTTGACAAATTCATATCTCAAAAACCTTTTGACGTACAGATGTCTATTAGCACTCAAATTAAAGCTAGTTTAATGAGCTATAATGTTTATCTTCGTAGGAGTAATAGTTTACATGAAATTTGCTAAAATATATTGATTTATAGTTGTTCGAACAAATTTTCATTTGCCAAATTTATATTCATATGTGAATATCATAAAAACTACTACCCCTACAAAGATAAGTGCCATAGACTACTTTATAGTAAGTTAAATTTCCTTTATTTTGAGTGTTGGCAGACATGTGTGCGTATTATGGATCTAGAGATACATTTTATACGAACAACTATAAATTAACATTTTGTGAATTTATTTTATCAAATATCATAAAAACTACTACTCCTACAAAGATAAACATAATCAACTATATTGTAGTAAATTTAACTAGCTTTAATTTGAACGCTAGCAAACATCAGTACGTCCAATGGTTTCTGAAATAAAGTTTTTCATAAATTAAATTTATTGTCCGCAAAACTATAAATAAATTTATTTTAACAAATATCATGAAAACTACTATTCCTACGAAGGTAAAGGTCATGAACTTCTTTATAGTCCATTAAACTAGCTTTAATTTTAGTGCTAATATACATCTGTGCGTCACATAGTTCCTGAGATATAGATTTCTCAAAATAAATTAACTAACTACTAATCTTTCAGTAGATTTTTGAGAAATTTTGCTTTTTAAAAAGCTATATCTCGAGAACAATTGGACGTAAATAGCTCTTTTAGGGCTAATATTTCAGCAAATTTACTCTTCTTTAAATAATGTTCTCTTAGATTTTCTAGTATTGTTAGTAGTTTTTAAGATATAGAGCTCCGATTGAAAAATCAATGGTTTTGAAACAGCCGCCATTTTTTAATCCCCATACCTATACTTTTTTTTTTTTTTTTTTTT